>NW_020528304.1:300000-433586 GCF_003368295.1 Carassius auratus | reverse complement strand
ACATAGCATACACTTAACTTTTAAGCAAAAATCTTTTATGCTTTTTTTCTATTGTTTTACATGTTCTTGTTAAGAAACACAGGCATGTAAACATGATCGGGGGAAAGTTGGCTCCTTAGTCTGTTAACAATAAGGCCGGCAGTGGAGAAAATGCGATCTGACGGCACAAATGTTGTCGGGACTCACAAATAACGATGTGCTTAACTAATTAGTTGTGTGAAGCGCTTCGTGTTTCCGTTTCACCACTGAATGGGATCCTCATCTGGTGGAATACATGGCTCCAGCAAGAACTGTTCCCACTCGTCTCTCGGTGGATGATTATAATCATCACTGAAGAACTGGAGAAGAAGATCTTTTCCGACGAGTGGGCATTGCATCCTCTTCTTCATTGGGCGGCGGCTACATCCGCGCCACTCGCATCAAGAAAAAAATATTCTTATAATGTTCAAAAAAGTTTTTTTTTTTCTTAACGTTACTTCTCTCATGTTTTCATCAAGAAACCTGAGATGTTTGCACTGAGGGACTAGGGCAGACGCGAGAAGAGGAGTTTTCACTGCATTCTCCAAGTTAGCGGTGTTTATTCGTTGCTTGAGAGATGCCGCAACAATGTTCTTCATTGTTCAATGCAACAATGTTCAGTCACTTTCTGTGATTCTCCACGGCATACTTGAAGTACTGTAGAAGACTGCAGTTCTTAGGGGCCGTTCATTATATGATAGTGAATATGTATGTTCAAAAAGAAATGTTGATCTCACAGACTAGCAATGGAGGACAACAATTCAGAGTTTGTATGGGTCTGGAACAACATGGCGGAGAGTAAATTATGACCATTTTTATTTTTTGGTGAACTGACCCTTTGAAGAGCAGCCCTCCACGTACATAAAAATTTGTGAGGTATGTGTACAGTATGTCATGTCTTTTTTAATGTTACAGTAAAGAAGTAGCTTTCTGAAAGCAATATATTTATTCAAACAATATTACATGCTCTTGTACAAGTGGTGCCATTATAACATTCTAGAGCGCTGTGGTAGACAGAGACATTACACAACCACACTAAGTGTTAAAATAACACCTCTGTCTGAAAATGGATAGTTTAGTTAAATGTATAAAGAAAGGAAAAAGCCATCAAATATGATACATGTGATCATTAAGTTGTAGAAAACATAATAAATCAATCAATAAATAAAGTAATAAACTGAGTTAAATAAGAAAATAGCATTTCTACAGAATATATACTCCACTATTTAGCATTTCACAAAATAATTCCCCCTGGTACATTAATGGCATAAGACCAGTTAGATTTTATACATTTATTTCACATAAAGATTGTGTGTGTCATCGGGTGTCAAATAACGCCCACACGGATGCACACATTGTCTAAACCCTTGCTAGTAGTTGCCATGATAGACAGAGAAAGATCGCTCTTAATCCAGCTGTAGTCAACTCTTTCTGAATCTTCCCACATTTTTGAATGGGTTTTGTTTCACAATCATCCCCCAGGGTGTGGTTATCCATATTGCTTGTACACTTTTTTTTTTTATACCACAACTTTTCCTTCCCTTCGCCTCTCTATTTATGTGCTTGGACACAGAGCTCCGTGAACAGCCAGCCTCTTTTGCAATGACCTTTTTGTGTCTCACCCTCCTTGTGCAATGGTCGTCTTTTGGACAACTGTTGAGTCAACAAGTTCCCCATGATTGTGTAGCCTACAGAACTAGACTGAGAGACCATTTAAAGGCCTTTGCAGGTGTTTTGAGTTAATTAGCTGATTAGAGTGTGGCACCAGGTGTCTTCAATATTGAACCTTTTCACAATATTCTAATTTTCTGAGATACTGAATTTGGGATTTTCCTTAGTTGTCAGTTTTAATCATCAAAATTAAAAGAAATAAACATTTTAAATATATCTCAGTCAGTGTGTAATGAATGAATTACACACATAAAATGCAGATTTTATGCATATTTTATGCAGACATTCTAATTATATGACCAGCACCTGTATATATATATATATATATATATATACACACATACATACATACATACACACACACACCCACACACACACACACAGGTGCTGGTCATATAATTAGAATATCACTTATCCCCAGCAAGTTATCATTCAAGTCAATGCAAATACAAAATACAAAAAATTGTATATACAACTTATATACACAGTGTTCCTTATACCTCTGAGAACCGAGGTACATGCATAACCAGAGACATTCCCTTTCGATGCAGTTCACTTAAATCATGTCAGCAGCTAACACCATTGGGGAACAGTGACCACAACACTAGCATTACTGGTGTAAGATCTGAACTAGCCTATGTGGGTATAATATAAAAAAAGATAATAATAATACACATACTAATATGGTACTATAGCACAATACGAACAGAGGAGGTTGGACTAAAGTAAAATGTGCACACTGTGAAGTGACTGGTGACATTCAAGTATTCAGTGATGACCAGCCTGCTGCCAAAGATTATGTCCTGAAATGATACACAATTTGACAGTTAGACAATTAGACCCACAAAGTAAAACTGTTTCTCAATTCCTCCCATTTCCTCAACATTGTCTGAGAATGCATCTTTATTGCCCAAGTCCATGGCACAATTCAAAATGGCTATGCCCGTACATTGCTAGATCTATATCTATACACACATATTATATATACACATGAATTCCCGCTTTCATATATTTAAAAAAAAGTGACAACATATTTACTTTTATTCCATTATTTAGTCTGTCTGAATACTTGATTCTGATTGGCTGGCAGGTATGCATTAAGACTACTGAATGCACAGGCAGTTCCAAGTCAGTTTAATCACCGTTATATATTAATGCACTGCTTTAATTAACACACACATCACTCAGAGAGAGAGAGAGAGAGTATCAGAGATCAGATTCTACATTTCTTATTTATTTGGTCATATATTATACATGTTTACTCAGGTTATGCCAAAACTGGAAATAGGCTATTAAACTATGTAAGTTATTTTTTATTTTATTTATTTTATATTGGGCATAGCCTGCCCTATAGCATGGTGTATTTTTATTTGTTGTGTTAATAAAAGTTATATGTTTTATATATGGTTTAAAGTGAGTTTGAGGTTTAATTGTGTTGTTGCATTCAAGCAATTGATGTCGAACTGCCACTAATTCAAGTTATTTAAAAGTGAAAGGAAGAGGGACAATTCAAATGAACTACAAACAAACAATTGCTTTGCTGAATTGCCACAATTGAAAGTGCTACTTTTATTAAATAATAATATTATTATTTGTTCTGTCTGAAATACTTCATTATGATTGGGTGGCAGGTATGCATTAAAACTATTGAATGCACAAGTAGTTCCACGTCAGTTTAATCATCGTTATATATTAATGCACTGCTTTAATTAACACACACACACACACACCACACACACACACACACACATATCACTCGCACAGAGAGAGAGAGATCAGAGATCAGAGATACTACTGCGCACACGGAAACGTTCAGGAGTAGGTCAACATAAACAAACTTATTTTAACTCATTCTCCCCATATCAGCAAATTGTAATGGCAGAGAGGGAAGGCATTGAAAAAGCTCTAGACATGATCTTTAGGGACTGGTCCCAGCTGAATGGCTGTGAGGGTAGCATCAGGAGTTCTGCTGCTGTTCTGCATGGCTAATGGATTGGATAGTAACATTTGTAGCACGCAAAGCAAAGTCTGCCACACTTTTAAACTTGAAAAAAAAAAAAATAAATAAAAAAAAATACTGTTTCTTATTGTCCTCTTGCATGATTAACTAAAATACTTTCCTGTTTTCCTCTGTAAATCTGCTTTGACCCAATCTGTATTGTAAAAAAGCGCTACACAAATAAAAGTTACTTGATTTGAATATGCAGCTCTCTGTGCTTGAGGAGCTTTGGCTCACTTGACTCTTCTACCCCAGACAAAAGAGATGGCATCATAAGCTTCTTCTGATGCCCCAAAAACAGAAGGTTATGAAAAAAAACTGTGCTGTCCCTAAGAATGAGGGTGATCCTAGAGTGCAACATCTTAAGACTGAGGGCAATTAGTTTGAACTAGAACCACTTTACTCAGACAGATAACAGGATGAAGGTATCACAGTCCTAAAGGAGAAATATTCTAAGGTAAATGCTCTTGGCAGAAGCTTGTATCCATATATAAAGGCCACAATTGACCAATGCACCTGCATCGGCTTGACTCAGTAGGGCTTCAGGATTGATCAGCATTGATCATTTGTCAGTTACCACAAGCAAAACAAACAATCATCCAATGGTCAATAAACTGCCTTTTAACTGCCGTTTAAAACACACACACACACACACACACACACACACACACACACACACACACACACACACACACACACACACGTGTCATAATGATTAAACAAAAAAAAAAAAAAAACATAAATGCAGGCTATGGAGCAACAAACCAAATAGTCAGAACAATGTAATGACTCTACGACATAAACGCACACAGTGCTGCCCAGCACATTCAACAGCACCAGGCTGGACATCGATCAGGGACATACTTACTGCCTTTCTGGAGTCTTTTTGATTGATCTGGCATCTCAAAAAATATGCAGTGAGATGTCTGTGGTCAAAATATACTGCATATCTCATAAAAAAAAAAAAAAAGAGGGAATTTCCTTAATGCCACTGAAATGTGATCAATATAGAAAATACTTCCGACTATCATGGAAGAGACTTGGCTTAGAGGCTGCTCACCAGCCAATGTTTCAGTAATCCGTAAGAATCTATAGTGGGCCTATTTGTTAAATTCTATAGCTGTGCCTGTTAGGCTAGAGTAACTCAGTATCAGTTTGTCACATGACTGTAAAAATCTCAGAAATTCTATTGAACAGAAATATTAGAGAAACAAAGGTAAATCAATACCTCGATAACACAGCGGTGTCTGTACGTTTAAGTTTGCTCTTTACCAACCTTTTTTTATTTTAATTTTAATTTAAAAAAAATCTCAGTTCACTGTTGGGAGCGTTACTTTAAAAAAGTAATTAATTATAGTATTATTATAGTCCAATAAGTAACCAAGTTAGTAACTGAATTACTCTATAATAAAAGTAACTCATTACCAGGGAAAGTAACTATTTGCGTTACTGTTTTAAAAAAAAAGTTGCTATATGTTAAAGAATTTGTATTTTTTGAGCAGTTTTAACAAGTCAGTTGAAATGACAAGAACAGACAGGTGTTCGTACATAACTTTTGATATTTATTGCACGTCAATAGACAACAAGAGTGTGTGTGGCGCCGCTGGCGCGTGTGCTGGCATGTGTATAAAAACACTGGCTCTGATTGGCTACCATGAAACACACAACTCTGCCTTAGCCAATAATAATTGCTTATATTATAATAATTGTGAGCCAGGGGTGCGTTCAGATTATACAGCTTATTCAATCAATGAATAGTAACGCACAACATTTAACGTCCAGTAATGTTAACAGCGTTGTAACGATGGGAAAATTAATTATTTAGATTACCCAGTTACTGAAAAAATAACGTCGTTACCTAATGCCCAGTGTTGGGCAAGTTACTTTTAAAAAGTAATTAGTTACAGTTACTAGTTACTTCTTCCAAAAAGTAACTAAATTAGTAACTCAGTTACAAATTTTAAAGTAACTAGTTACTTAAGAAAGTAACTATTGCGTTACTTTCAAGTAAAATTAAATTTTAAATGCTCAAACGTGACCCCACCTCTACCCCTCTTTAAAGGAACTTAAAATACATGTGCATGTTCAATTATTTATGATAAATCTGAATATTATAATGAAATGGACACTTAATACAATACATTATTAACAGAAACATGAAACATTGTGCACACATCTAAAAAAAAAAAGTTGCTGTGGGACAAAGTGAGACTAGCCTCCAATCAAATGGCATGTATGTAGATATTATGTTTATATAGTGGATCAATGCAAATAACACGATAGATTTTTGGGAACTTTTGATATTTCCTTTTATTGTTTCTTTAATTTCTTGAAGGAAAAAGTAATGTATATACTTCTATTTAGAGAAGGCTACTTTTGGATTATTTGGGCTCGTCGCCATACCTGTCTCTCGTTGACTGACTGGCTTGTGTTGTTCGTTGTGTGTCCTGTCCTGTCCGATGATGGGTCGTTCGCGAATGAGCGTTAGTGATGATGGATCGACTCGTTCGCGAATGAGCTTTTGATGAGTCGTTCGCGATTCGCGAATGAGCCGACTCTAAGAGCCGGCTTTTTTAGTTGAACTTCGGGAGCTGGCTCGCATATCTGAAGAGCCAACTCTATTTTTTTCAAATTTAGCCTATAGAAATTAAATAATTATGTAATAAAAATTGAAATATTATAGTCAAAGTCATTTAAAGAGCCGTTTGTGAGCCAAAGAGCCGGCTCTTTTCAGTGAGCTGAGTCAAAAGAGCCGAATTCCCATCACTACTATGCGTGCTTTCGAAAACCCGCCCAACTCTACCTCTGATTGGCTTACAATGAAATTTTACTCTACCTCAGCCAATCGTCAGCATTTATGCGCTTGTCTCGTGCTCTGCCCACTAACCAAGGAAGAACAGTAAAAAAAAGTATTTGCCTCTCGCTCAGAGATCTAGTTGGTCTGATGAAAAAAAAAAAAACAGCTTCATCATCAGTTATAGTAACGCGCCGCATTTTTTTGCAGTAACGGTAACGGCGTTATTAAGATGAGAAGAGTAATCAATTAGATTACTCGTTACTGGGAAAAAGTAATGCCGTTAGTAACGCCGTTATTTATAACGCCGTTATTCCCATCACTGCTAATGCCGTTCTTCCAAACACTGACTGCCATATATGGGACATGCAGGTAAGTGTGCATGAGTGTGTACCTTACACAAAATGGTCAAGCATGCATTGTCAGGTGTGCAAAGAGATAACTAAAACAGTTCATTTGGTACAACCTAGTGATGGGAAGTTCGATTTTTTTTCCGCGAACCGGTTCTTTCGGACGGTTCGATTCAATAAACCGGTTGAAAAAACTGGTTCAGCGGTTCTTTTATGCTCGACGTAATGACATCATTGGCGATGACGTAATGGCATCACGTCTATCAAACATACAAATATATAAAGTCAGTAATCATAACTTTAGATAGAAACCTCATAATCATGAAAAGTTTACAATTAAGTTTTGCAACAACACACCCAAATACTGTAACAGCAATAATGTGCATATGAGGATTTAAGTCTTGAAGATATAGAGTAAATAAATTTGGTGTCATCAGCACAGAAACCATGATCCACTTACTATACATAATCCATTGCGATGTATTTGTTATTAAATGAACTTACGTCTCGCCAGATTGCCCTTCATTCAAGCACTCGGTTTACCCGCACTCATAACATTAGCACAAGAATCAGTTCAGAATCAATCACCAAAAGAACCAGTTCGGCTCAGACGCGCAGTGAGTCAGTCGGCTTCACGCTGAATCACGCATGCGCAGTATCATCAGCTCCTCGGTTTTCGAAACGGACGTGTCCGAAAGAAACAGATGCAACCGGTTTTTGACTCGAGAACGAGAATCGCTCTAACCACTCTAACTGCTGCAGTTCAGTAACATCAGCTACTTTACTCGTGTTCATGTTCTGTTTACTACAAACTCCATTTGTGAATGTGTCATCATTAACTATAAATACTGAGTCTTTAGAGTCTTAATTATTGTCCAACTTCCCTGAAAACCCCTTTTGGCCTATACATTATCTACAATATACAGATTAGAAACATAAAAAAAAATAATAATAATAATAAAGAAATAAAATACTTAAATTATACGCATGCGCAGTATCATCAGTTCATCGGTTCTCAAATCAGAATCGGTTCAGTGTACTGGTGATCCGAAAACCGATGCAACTGGTTCTTGACTTGAGAACGAGAACTGCTCCAACAGTGGGTGTGTTCGTCCGTCATCTGGCTCGGCTCGGTTTTCATCTTCAGTTTGGTCTTCACAGCAGTTCAGTCAGTGCACTGTTTGAGTACATGGATTACTTCGGGATATTGGTTTATTCTGACTCAGAGGGAGTGTCAGTCACATTAAAAAGGTTTACAGGTTAAGTTATTTGTGGGTTAATGCTTTTTGGAGATGCGAACAGTTTCAAATGATTCAGTTCGATTTGGTGAACTGGTTCAACCGGTTCACTAAGAAGAACCGGTTAAATTGAACAATTCGTTCACGAATTAGACATCACTAGTACAACGGAGAATCCAAAAATAATCAAATTTGTGAAGACACACACACGAACAAAAACCCAAGTGTAACAACTCCAGAGCCGTCCGTACAGTCACCTGCGGACACACGCTGTGGAGACCACCACTGGTAAAATGCCCAACGGGACGTGGAAAAACGAGACAGAGGATCTCAGGCACGCGGACAATGTAAGACACCTCGTCTAGATGTCCTGAGTAACACAGTGGAAAACAGGTAAGGAAACAGACACACAGTACTGTCACAAAGTCAACACAAAATCTACTGACAACAAGGGACAGACACAGCAGAGAATATAAGGGAAAATGGGAACATGCGACAGGTGAGGGCAATCAGCTCGTGATCTTCACACACCAGCGCCGATGTATCAGCGCTGATTGCCCAGGTCACGAGCTGCAGACAATGACAGGACACAGACAACAGGGATGCCGATGAATCACCCTTAAGCGTGACATGCATGACATTTGATCTTACACACAGTAATAGTAGTTTCATAACTGGAAAGGTTTTGGTAGCCTGGTGCAGAAAAGTCCTATGTGATTCTTTATATGGTCTTCTAGAGAGATTTTGGCCCTGATTTAAATGTATTTTGGTTGTTCATGTTCTTACCACACTCCAAACTATGGTCATTTTCCTTGGGTGACAGCAATCATCATGCCCCATGAATATAATCTAGTTAACTAGGCCTATCCTAATTATTAAATAACAACCTAACTGTACATATTTGGTGTAACTGTAATTATTTGAGAAAACCATGGTGCACTTGTATGTGTGTACACATACATAAATACATAAATGAAATTAATTAATTCCATCTCCTCTGCACACTCTCCGCACTTGTGAGCACCCTTCCATCTCTATCCTTAATAACTCTAACTTGCTGCACATCCTTCCCATCTCGATCCCTCTGCCTAGCTAACCTGTACAAGTCATTCCCTCCTTCTCTAGTGTCTAACCTAGTGTACAACTCGTCATATGCCTTCTGCTTGGCCTTAGACACCTCCCTCTTCACTCTGCGCTGTAACTCCTTGTATTCCTGTCTATTCTCTTCAGTCCTGTCCATGTCCTACTTCTTCTTGGCTAACCTCTTCCTCTGTATACTATCCTGAACTTCTTCATTCCACCACCAAGTCTCCGTATCTTCTTTCCCCCTTTTGGATGACACACCCAGCACCTTTCTCCCTGTCTCCCTGGTTACTTCTGCTGTAGTTTCCCAGTCATCTGGCAGCACTACGTGACCACCCAGAGCCTGTCTAAACTTCTGTCTAAATTCCTCACAACATTCCTCCTTTTTCAGCTTCCCCCACTTGGTTTTCTTCTCTATCTTTGACCTCTTCTTCTTACAGACCAACAAAGTCATCTTACACACTACCATCCTATGCTGTCTGGCTACACTCTCTCCGACTACCACTTTACAGTCACTATTCTCTTTCAGATTGCCTCTTCTACATAGGATAAAGTCTACCTGTGTTCTCCTACCTCCACTCTTGTAAGTCACTTTGGGGCACACACGTCTTCATTCCCTCCGCCAAATCCAACTGCAAACCCCACGATTGCAGCCGCCACTCAGTCTTGGCTGAAGCGGGACCAGCATAACAAAGAAGACTGGCGAAAGCTCCCTCTTCAAAGAGAGCCTTTCATGGGCAAAGCAAGAGCAATGGCATTTTCTCACAATGCAGGCAATTGGCTCACCCCCAAGCAAACAATGCACAGACTGTATGTATCCCCATTGGTGATTTAGCGAGGGCAGGGAGGAATGGACATTGTTCTTATATCTTTCTTTTATGATGGATGACATCAAATAAGACTCTCAAGAGTGATATGACTGACACAACACAGAGTGCTTGCTGAATCACAGAAAGCTAACACTGGTTCCGCCTCACGTGCTTCATACCACCTCATAGATTCCTGGTCACTATGTCAATAGCCAATGACATCTCTCCCTTCTATTGGACTGATTTTACATGTGATTCAGAGCATGGTCACGCTGGGGGTGTTCGCATAGTGTCTTCGGATGCAGCTCGAGTTCCTGAAGGGGAACATCTTGATATTACTTTTCTGATGCATTGTAAATAGCTTCTGTTGTTATTTCATCAGCATGTTGTGTAATTTTGAACCTGTGTTTTGGTGAAGTGGAAAAGCTAATTATTTGTGAGGGAGCCTGTGTGACTACAAAGCCTCAATGCTCCACAAATCTAGAGTGAGGGCATATTTATTCACAGAGCTTGAAGTTAATAGAGTTCAGGCAGAGCCTTCTTTAGCATCTCTTACTAGGCTAGAACTTACATTTGGTCACAATTGCAAACCTATGAAAACATGGTGAAGAAGTGTCTGATGAAAGGAGACGGACAGAAACAGGTGAGGACATAAAACAGGAAAAATGTATTAAACCACCGAGTGGTGATCATCAAGTTGACAGCTGTGGGGACACAATCAAAGAGCAAGTCACAGAACAAGTGATATGTTACAAGAATAATCAGTGAGATCAATACCTGAAAGACAGGCAAAGCCCTATTTGGATGAGGATCACACTTTTTAATGCAATATCTCCCAACTTATTTTATTTAATATCAAATATACAATATATTACCATCAGTATTCTGTCAACATAACAGTCTGAGTGTAACATAGTTTCAAATGTTCTAAAGGGCATCTTGTGCTTCAAATAAAGCAAATTCACATGTTCGATGCCGCCCCCATCCCCCCAAAAAAGGTCTGTGATTCTCACAATGTCACAGTTGCATACTGTGAGGAGCAAGGAACGCGGAGATGAAGGAGATTCAGGATAAAAGTATTTAATAAACTTTGATGGGGATACACAGGCTTTCAGGAGACACACATACATCAAGTAGACCAGACAAAGACAGAACACACAGACTGGGACTTAAATACATGGGGTAATGAGGGTGAATACAAGACACACCTGAGGAGACAGGAGGAGCCAGGGCAGACCAGATGGAGTGAGGAACCAGGAAGGAGACAGGAGGGATTTGGAACAGGCAAAGCCAGGCAGGATCAAAGGCCACAGCCGTGAAGGCGTGGAGACAACGGACAGAGTAGCCATGGTAGAGGAAGGACTGACGACTCCACGGGGCTGACCAATGGTGGCGGAGCAGGTGGAGGAGCCCAAGGCTGAGAGGGAGAGCCGATGAGTCAGGACTTTGGTGGGGATCTGGAGGGCCAAGGCCGAGCAGATGGCTCAGTCAACTGAGGCGGAGGTGGGGACCTAGAAGGCCGTGGTGGAGCTGGAGCGACATAGGAGGAGTCTGACAGTGTCGGACGGATAAGGCACATCTAGAGCCCCAGGGTTCTCAGGGCAGGTGTGCGCTGCCAACACACACCAAATCGCAACTCCCAACACTGGAAGCATATCAGACAGGGTAACGACAGGGCTGGCAGACAATTTTCAGTTCAGACTGGTAAGTCTGTCACTCCGTGTGGCAATGGCTTGTGGTAGCAATGGGCTCAGGCTCTCTGTCATCGGTGGGCTCAGGATTGTGCTCCTTGCTGCGGGATAATGAGGGGTGGGCTCTGGGAATGGCTGTACTCTGGATCTGGGGTGGATTCTCTCCAGAAACTGGATGATCACCTCTCTCTAGTTCAGTCCAATGGTGTCTGGGTGGTCAACAGGTCAATGGCAATATGCCATGATCAAGAAAAGTGATGGAGCAAGAACAAGAACAAAATGGAGAGGGAACGCACGTTTACAATTTTTTGTCAGGTGTTCTGTATTGTTGTGTACTGTGAGGTGCATGGAATGCAGAGACGAAGGAGATTCAGGATAATAATCTTTAATAAACAGGAGACATGCATTCTTCACCAAGTAGATAAACTTAAATACATAGGGTAATGGGGGTAATTACAAGACACACCTGGATGACATGAACACAATCAAACATTGGAGAAACTGGGTCATAGAGCACATGGGGAGGGAAAACACAACAAAACAGGTCCATAATCCTGACACACACAAAGAGCACATGATTTTCTGTAAATGCACATCCATACAATGGACAGTCTCACCTTTGTAATAACTACATAGATCCCAGTCCTGTACTTGTTTTAAATCACAGATGTTCTCTGTAAACAACCACTGTTCAAAAGTAATTTACCAAATAAATCCTGCCTGAATAAGGATACAAAAAGAGTAATTCAGCTCTAATTCCATGAAAGGGATCCTATTGTGTTGTTGCTCAACATAGGTCTGAGATGAGAACAGATTGCAATGTAAAAGTAGTAACAGAGGCCAGTTTACTCACCATATCGATGGTGCTTCTGTGCCACTGATCTCTAGAAAGTCATATCTATCTTCTAGTTGGAAGTCTGTGAAGACCAAGGCAATAGTGTCTCCCGGCTCAGCCAGAATACTCCACGTGCAGTCAGCATTGTTCTCATACTCTGAAGGAAAGTGGGGACTTGATATTGTCCCCGTTGTTCCTCTTAACGTCCCGCCACATGATCCTTCAGCTGGACAAAATACCACAAAAATTATAAATTAGTAATAAATCAACAGATTTTCACTTTCAATATATCATGGAATATTGTATTGTATTGTATTTATTTATTTATTTTTATTTTTGCTGGGGTTTCAAAACTGGAATCGATAATTGTGAAATTACACCAGTATCAAAAAAAATTATATTGTTATTACGTGGTTGTGAATCATTGTGGACATGGCGCCTCAGATATCCACAACCATAATGATGTATGGCCATTATGCAGTCTTGTTTTTATAAAGCGTTTTTGGCGACAGTGGCTCAGTGGTTCATGTAGGTTTTCTACAAACCGGAAGGTTGGTGGTTCAATCCCCGGCTCCACCTGAGCAAGTGTCGATGTGTTCTTGAGCAAGACACCTAACTCCAGCTGCTCCCGAACAATTGGATAGCGCCTTGAATGGCTGGCTCCGCAGTCGGTGTGTGAATGAGTGTGTGAATGGGTGAATGTGAGGCAAATTGTAAAGCACTTTGGATGACCATATGGTCTGTTGAAAGCGCTATATGAATGCAGTCCATTTACCATTTAAAGCACTGGTGCCTGCGTGCGCACCGCACAAAGCACGCAAGTAACTAGCTACTCAGGTGAGGTTTTCAGCGTCTTGTGTTTGAATGCCTTAAACTCTTTTAATGATGCAAATTCAAAATGATATGCCCCCGTTACACATTTGAAAATTTCACGTTAGAACTATCTATGACGGCTTTGCAGTTTGTGAGAAGTTATTGAAGTGACAACATTGAAGCACAATTGGGAGTGTAACGAATAAAAACTCTATAATCTTCGGGAAGAAGGAGGTGGGAACCGGCGGACAATCAAAATGAAACTTTAATTACAAAAACAAACACAAAACAGTACAGCAGCCCCTCACGGCAGACTGTCATTCACAAACAATATCAAAACACAAACTAAAGCCCAGGCCTGGTCCTCTCTCGTCCGTCACTGTCGTCGCTCTGGTTTTATATTCCTCCATCTCCTCCGTGGGACTCGATACTGGTGGGTCGAGCAGGTGTCGCTCATTTCCCAATCACTCCACCGGCCTCGCTCCTGTTCCCACGTCTCTCGGCCCCGCCCCACTCGTCATAGGGAGATATTGTTCTCTTTCGGTAGCTTAAACTATACCAAAAGTTGAGTAAGTAGCTTACATTTCTGATCCAACATTGACAAGTAGTTCCACATAGTAATATCTATTGAGTGAAAATTTTAATGACTTGTTTATTGTTTCTTTCAAGAAGAAATAAGCAATTATTTTGAATCAGTCATTGTTTGAATAAATAACACATGAGACACAGAAGACTGCTAATTAATGCGAGGCCAGGATGAAGGAAAGAGAGAAAAGCCTTTCTAGTTTTCCCTCATGTTATGCTTGTCTAAAGATTTCACCATAAGGCCGGCAACACACTGGATGCGTGGCGCAATGGTCTCAGCTGCGTGGCATGTCCGCTTTCAATTCGGTTCCCATGTTAATAGGTTAGAGCTTGCAGACTGCCTGCATGAGACGCACGTCTCAGAAAAATGCGTGCATGCTAGAAATAGAACCGACGCCTATTTTTCACGTGACACGCAAGCGTGTTGGAAGCGTTTCCAGGCAAAATAGAATAGGAAAATATGTTAATGTCATTTTGTACACAAATTCATATTAATTCATGACACTTTGATGTTTGAAAATCTATAGGTTGAAATATATTCAGATAGAAATGTAATTTAAAAAATAAATTAATAATTTTCGATTTTCAAATATTGCACCAAATATTGCCAAATATTGTCAAACGTAGTCTATTTTGCCATCAATACTGTTGACGGCGTCCTTTATCAGTATGCTTTATATTTATGCTCAACATGAAGTACAGATATTGTTGTCATGAAGACAAGAGCCTGGTCTGTCAGCGGCCTCCCTCTATGTCACCTACAGCAGCATAGCGCGCCAGCGCCGCGTCAGGCACAGTTCTGGTGTGTAAAGACACAGAAAACCTGAAGCAGCCGCCACGCAGCTGACACGAAGCAGAACTGCCATGCTCACGCCACGCAGCCAGTGTGTCACCGGCCTAATTCTTACACCTCACTGTCCCTCCACTGACTACCATCACACAGAGAACTAATGGTAAGTAAAACCTAGAGTGACTCATTGCCTCATCCATCATATGAATTCCAGTATTGCTGATCAGATTGAGTTTGCATTGCAAAACATCCTGCATCTGATGTAGTACCATATGTGGACATGTCCCAAATCAGAAGAGAAAAACAAATAAACATATATATAAAGCATTATAGTAGCATTATAACAGAGCATCCAAACATATCTAGTATGATAAAACAGAGCTGCTTCCACACCAAAAAGTAAGAGCAGACTGATTGCTATAAAAGGAGGGAAGTGCCTTCAATCATTGTGTTCTTGTTAGCAATGGTTACCTCCAAAGAAACGTACAGCCATCATTGCTTTGCAGCAAAATGGCTTCACATGCAAGGAAATTGCTACAAAGAATATTGCACCTGAAAGAACCATTTACTGGATCATCAAGAACTTCAAGTAAAGAGGTTCAACTGCAATGAAGAAGTCTTCAGGATGTCCCAGAGTTATCCTGAGGAGTCAGCTATGGAATTGTGTCTCCAGCAGTGCAGAGTTTTTGCTCAGGAATGGCAACAGGTTGGAGTGAGAGCATCTGCATGCACAGTGAGGCCAAGACTTTTGGACAACAGCCTGGTGTCAAGAAGGGCAGCAATGAAGCCACTTCTCTCCAAGAAAAATATCAAGGACAGACTGAAATTCTGCAATGATTGGACAGCAGAAGACTGGTAAAAAGTTATTTTCTCTAATGAATCTCCTTTCTGCCTGTATGGGACATCTGGAAAATAAATAGTTTGGAGAAGAAAAGGTGAACACTACCATGAGTCCTGTGAGGTGAAGCATCGTGAGACCATCCGTGTGTGGGGTTGCTTTTCAACCAAAGGAGTGGGCTCTTTCATAATTGTCCCCAAAAACGCTGCCATGAATAAAGAATGGTATCAAAATGTTCTGCAAGAGTGGCTTCTTCTAACGATCCATGAATAGTTTGGTGATCTGTGCATTTTATATGATGGAGCACCATTTCACAAAGCAAGAGTAATAAAGAAGTGGCTCAAAGATCTTTACATTTAAATTTAAATTGGGGAGACAACTCCCCAAATCTCAATCCCATAAAGAACCTGTGGTCAGTCCTCAAAAGGCAAGCAGCCATACACAAGCCCACAAATTGTGATCAACTCAGAGAACTCATAAGGCAAGAATGGATCGAAATCAGTCAGGATTTAGACCAGAAGCTAATATCCAGTATGCCAGAGTGAATTACAGAGGTTATAAAGAACAAGGGTCAACACTGAATATTGGCTCATTATCATTATGGATCACTTAGGGGGAAGCTGTGGCCTAATGGTTAGAGAGCTGGACTTGTAACTTGAAGGTTGCAGGTTCGAATATTGGTGCTGGCAGTTGTAGGTGGGGGAGGGAGTTGATGAACAGTGCTCTCTTCCACCCTCGATACTAGGAATGTAATGGTATGAAAATTTCTTATCACGATTATAGTGACCAGAATTATCACAGTTATTAGTATTATCACAGTATTGTTATAATGTGCACTAATTCCCCCGGGGATGGTGCCAGAGCCAGAGCCCAATTGGAAACCGGGCTGCACTGTTCCAGTCAAAAAAATCCTGTGCCAGTGCCCTGATCCTGGTTCTGAATCGGCCCTAAAACCTTGCTTGTCTCAAACAAGGGAACCTATGATGCCAGTAGGCAGAGCTTCCACTATAGACCACAGTTTGAAAGGAGCTATTTTTAAAAGCCATTGGCGTTCAGGTAAATTAACAACATTTAACAACAGCAATTGAATACGTCAGTTCAGCAGTGGACATCAGAAGAGATCAATGCTCTCCTTGTGTAAAATATAACAACTCATTCCGGTCACAGGTTGCTGATGTAGAGGGTTTTGCTCCCTGTTATTTGAAATGCGAGCCATTTCTGAATAAATGCCACTCTTGGCCGGGCACCAGCCCCAGTGGAAAAGCTGTTGTCCTCTTAGTCACCTCTTTGACCATTTTCCTCCTGGCTCTTCCATCCAGTTTGGACAGACGACCTACACCAGGGAGGGTCCATGTTGTAACAAATACCTTCCACTTTTTTTTTTTTGTATCAATCTCCTTACTTGTGCATGTCCACAAGTTTTTGTTAAGCACATTGGCTTGTTGTTGTGGCTCTCCTGTGTTATTCTTACCCTCCCCATCTTGTTATCTCATCATTGTTTCAGTTACTTCACCTGTGTCTCCCTTGTTATACTCCTCGTTTGTCTCCCTATTTATTCTCCTTGTGTCTGCAGTCCTGTGCTATGTCATTGTTTAATGTCAGTAAGTGTTGTGTCTAACCATGTTGCTGATCCTGCCTTTCCTTGCAGTGTTGTGAACACCTTGTCTCAGAGGAGATCACAGACTTGATTGCAAATAAATGCACAGACAGAATTTAACTGAACAGATTTGACAGTTATCTACCTTTTCTGGGCTGTGTATCATTCAAAAAGTTAGATATAGATACAGATACCAATAATCTGACATGATACCTGTTCGTGAACAATACTTTTTGATACCAATTTTATGAAATACATTTTTACAAGATTACGTTACATAAAAAAACCTACTTTATAAATTACCTCATTAAACTATGTATACACTGAACAAAATTATAAATGGAACACTTATTTTTGCCCCCATTTTTCATGAGCTGATCTCAAATATCTAAGACTTTTTTTATGTACACAAAAGGCCTATTTCTCTCAAATACTGTTCACAAATCTGTCTAAATCTGTGTTAGCACTTCTCCTTTGGCGAGATAATCCATCCATCTCACAGGTATGGAGTATCCGTTTGTTGAATTTTTTTACTGATTCAAATAATCTCCTGAGCCATGAGAAATGCTAACGGTTGTAGTGATTGCCTTGATATAAAAGGCTACAAAAAACATATTTCTGCAACATTTTATGGGCAAGACACACATTAGATTGCAAAATGTAGTTATTACACACACTCAATGGTGGTTTAAAGTGAGTTTTAAGTAAAAGCACAGTATATATTTTATAAATTGTATTACATAGCATGAAGCTACAGTATGCATGAATGGTCCTGTAACATGCGTTTTCATTAATGCCTCGCCAGAAACAATCCCTTATTTAGGCACATAAATCATGCTGCATTCTTTCTGGCTCACTGACTTTGATAAGATTAACCCCTGGGATTGAAATTTGGCATCGAGCGACAAGACATTTTTCAATACTTGATGGCATCAAGGCATTTCGGTCAGTTCCTAAAATGTATCGAACTCGATACCCAGCCCTAGTGCTGAGAGTGTACTCTTGCAAACATACAGTAGCCACAGTATTCCATGAATGCGGAAACCATGCGTTTTAACCCATCTATCCATGTAAGAATAGAGCATCTTACCTCTACAAAAAGGTGCAGGGAAATCCCATGATGCACCACTTCCTGGGCTCACTATGCACGTGAGCACTGCATGCCCCTCCAAAACATATCCCATTACACAACTGTAGCGTATCTTGTCACCGATGTTGTACCTGGTCCCATGGATAACCCCTCTTGGTATCAACCCTGGATTTCCACAAGTGTGACTTGGTAGAACTGGAAAAGAAGTTAGGAAAACAGGTCAGGAGTAAGTTTCTGTCTCATACTGTGCTTTTCACTCTTCTCTGTATGCTGTTTTCCTCATAATACACAGACTGAACCAAGCTCTAGAGATGTCTGTATCAGTGCGAGTCTTAGCTATGAAGCATGCACATCTGAAGCTGGCCGTTTTCCACTGCTGGAGCTTTACCCAGGATCTAGGGACTTTGAGCTGGTACTCAATGTGTTTCCGAAATAATTTAAAAGTATTTCAGGTGAAAATTTAGTTGTTTAAAACTCTGTGGTTTATCTGTGGTTTATTTTTAAGACCGTGCCTATTTAAAAATGTGTTTTGCCGATTTCAGAGAGGGTCAGCTCAACGTGATCAGCTCAGTGCTCATGTATCCGCCTATAACAGTCGCAACTCTGCTAGTCCTTCTGACATTTTCCACTGGCTCTGAGGCCTCTTCAGTGGTTAAATATAAAATATAATTCATTTTGGGTAGCTCTAACAGGTTATTCTTGGTCTGTATTCAATTTATCTATATGTTTAAATGAAAACTAAAAGAGGCAATTGATATAATATTTTGTTTCATTGTAATGGCTGTATAAATAAACATTTCCTTGAACTAAGTAAATTTCTGAGGCTATTATTGTGTAAATGAAAACAAAGGAGGCAGTGGTATTTGATATCCTATTTCATTGTATTGTAAATACACCGTGAGGAAAATTGCAGTAGCCAAGGCCAATCAATGCAATCTATGCAAAACATTTTAAGAATGAAAAACAAAAATGTGTGATGAACATTTTACATCACATAGACCTAAAATGTAGTTTCACACAAAGATGTCATACTACTTCAGCAGACTTGAAAACAGGAAATGTATACTCATGCGGTTCAGTCAATAGGCTATACATTTTCAATTATGACCCAATTATAACACTTATTTATGAATCATTGCTAGGTATTGATGAAATCGTGACTATATGCAATAAAAAATATGTACCGTTGATACAGACCTACTTGAAAAGCTACTGAAAAACACAATATTGTAATTTTATGAACATTCATATGAGACTTTGTGTTGAATTTGATTCACAAGCTTTATGAGTCATGGGAGGTTTAATGAAGAAATCATCCCTATCCTCAAAGAAATCATTGTGATCCTTCAAAGATGAGAGGTGCCTGGAAAAATGGTCATATATGTTGTTACAGATCACTCGGGAGGCTGATGGGCTTATTAATAGAGACAAGCAGAGGAGCAGGTAGTGTTGGGTAGAGTGATGAATGGATCCGTGATAGCAGGTTGAAGACGTCAGAGGAGGGAGGTGAACCACACACACGCAAACAGGGGATCTTGATCTTCGGAGAATCACTGGAGAGAGGTAAGTAGAGGAAGAGTTAGTCGGTCCCACTTTATATTAGGTGGCCTTAACTACTATGTACTTACATAAAAAATAAGTACAATGTACTTATTGTGCTCATATTGTATTATAAAACACTTTTGCTGCTATTGAGGTGGGATGGGGTAAGGTTAGGGAGAGGGTTGGAGGTATGGGTAAGTTTAAGGGTGGGTTAAGCTGTAAAGTATGGGTCAACAGTGTAATTATAAATGTAATTACGGAAATGAATACAGATATAATTACATGTCGTTTTTTTTTTTTTTTATATATAAGTACAATGTACAAACATGTACATAATAAGTACATTGTACTAAATTATTAATTAAAATGTAAGTACATATTAGTTAAGGCCACTTAATATAAAGTGGGTCCAGTTAGTCCTTTGAGTTAGCATACAGGTAAGACCTTGTTGCGAATGAGACCGGACATTGATTGAGTGCGTGTGTGTGGTATTTATGGTGCCGAGGTGATTGGGTAATTACGATCAGGTGGATGTATACAGTATTCAGGTGAGGCCGTGGGTTGTGATTGAGTGGAGGTGGAACCTGGCGTGTTTGTAACAGTACCCCCCTCCCCACAGCCCGCTCCTGAGGGCCGAGGACCCCGACGACGTGGTGGGCGTCCTCTTCCCCTGGGAGCTGGTTGGTCAGGATGATTGGAGTGGAAGGTGTCAAGTAAGTTAGGATCCAGGATATTGTTGCGTGGGACCAAGGAACGTTCCTCTGGACCGTATCCTTCCCAGTCCACTAGATATTCCAGTTGGGTGTGGAAGGCTTCTGTGGTGGCAGGAGAGAGATTTGGGTTTGTTTCGGAGGAGACTGGTGAGAGGGCTGGTGATAGCACTGAAGTTTTGGATAAACCATCTATAGAAGTTGGCAAAGCCAAGGAACCGTTGTAACTCCTTGATGGTGGTTGGAGTGGGCCAATTTCTGACAGCATTTACCTTCCCCTCATCCATCCGGATGCCACTGCTGCTGATGTTGTATCCAAGGAACTGCACTGAGGGCTGATGGAAAGAGCACTTTTCAGCCTTGAGATAGATTTGGAAGGCCCTCAGGCATTGCAGAACCTCCACAACCTTGATGTTCTGCCTGGCTCCGGGAGTAGATGATGATGATCATCTATGTAGACAAGGACAAACTTGTGGAGGAACTGCTGGAGCACCTCATGGATGAAGTCCAGGAAGACGGAGGGGGCGTTAACAAGTCCATACGGCATCATGCAGTATTCATAGTGGCCAATAGGGATTATGAAGGCAGTCTTTCACTCGTCCCCCTCTCGTATCCGGATGAGGATATAGGCGCTGTGGTGGTCCAACTTGGTGAAAACAGTGGCACCACAGAGATGTTCCAAGGCAGCCGGGACGAGGGGAAGTGGGTACCTGAACTTCACTGTGTATTCTTAAAATATTGTTGAGAGCCCGATAATCAAGTAAAATCATCATCACTTGGTTTCAGATGGAGCAGCATTTACTACACAGAACAGTAGTTCACTAACAAGTTACGCTGAAAATATGGCAGATGATTTTATTGAACAATTATGAAATCAAAGAAATTGTTTGCGTTAATGACAGCTGTTTGTATAACTTCACAATGAACTACTCTCACGGTTCATGGGATCACAATCTTATCTGTGCTGTGTTTTCTGCGTGTGTGAGAGCTAGGTGAGTGGCTGATTATCATCACGAGTGATCAGCTCCAGCTGTGGCTCATTTGCCACGCTATATGTGCATTACCATGTCTTGTGTTGTCAGATCCTCGGTGTTTGTCCTCCTGCTCTTTGAGTTTCCTTCCTTCTCCTCCGCGAAGATTTGTCGAGGTGGCTGCCCATTTTGTCCATGCGGCACAAAGACCACAAGCGAGCCCTGTATTGTTGTTTTCCGTCATTATTTTGGCATTGTCCAATAAACTGTTTGTTTCGCATTCGCTCTTGAATCCTGTCTAGTTTCTCTTGACAGAATCTGACCACTCAATTCAGCGGAACGCTCGCTTCCACTAGCAGGAGCCCAGATTACCCACCTCTGAAATGTATGGTGCAGAACCTAATCTCTGCAGAGCTTTTCTGACCAATTGATCTATGTTTTTTTTTTCACTCCAGCCTCACACGTTCACCATGGAGGAATCAAGGGCAGCGCTATGGGGAATGGTGGTGTGGGAGAATCAACATCACTGCTGTACCTCATTCCACATTCTTAGACAGGAGATGAGGAGGGTCTCCGATCACATGGTGACAGGCCGCAAAGCCGCGCAATGATTATCAGATCTTTGTCAAGGAGAACGGTCCGTCTCCTGTTATTCCATCGAGTTCCAGACTCTAGTAGTGGAGTGTAAGTGGAACGAGGAGGTGCAGTGGGACATTTTCCTGCTTGAGTTGGCTGGTCGCATCCAAAGGGAGATATTCACGTTGGAGTTACCTCAGGGTTTTGGATGGACTGATTGATCTAGCACTTCACGTGGACTCACACCTTCAACAGGGTGATCAGCATAGACCAACAAAGGAGTTTAACAAATACTTCCCTATGGACTCCTCGGGTGCAACTGGTCATCCACCAGAGGGCGAACTCATGCAGCTGGGGAGAGCTCGGCTTTCCCGGGAGGAGAGAGAAAAGTGCTGAAGAAGAAGACTCTGAATATACTGTGGGGCCGCAGGACGATTTCTCGCCGAGTGTCGTGTAAAAGGGGAAGCCGACAACAGGTCTGAGGCTGTTGTCGGGTGGAGTTTTGCTGAACAAAGCCTTTTCAAATAATCTCCTCCCGGTAAGACTGAAATTGTCTGCCCTGGACTATGAATGTTGGAGCTGAAGTAATGTTCTGGATATGACATTTGCTAGAAACCTTCACATTCCCATAACTCTGCTTGCTTGTAGGATTTCGGTTAGGGCACTCAACTGACATTCTCTACCTTCTGTGACTCACTCCACGAAGCCTTTGACACCTATCACGTCAGGGAATCACACTGAAAGGATTACCTTTTTCATCACGGACTCTCCCCTTGCACACGTTGTGTTGGGTCATCGTTGGCTCTCCCGACACAACCCTAGCATTATTTGGGGCCAAAATTCCATGTCAGTCTGGAGCAAGTCATGTTATGCGTCCTGCTTTATGTCCGCCTGTTCCTTTGTGTCTTGTTCTCTGTTACAGGATGAGGTGGTGATGAACCTGTTAAAAATGCCCACAGAGTACCATGACCTGAAGGAAGTGTTCAGTAAGTCCAGGGCTGCTTCTCTCCACACCGTCCCTATGACTGTGCTATAGATCTAGTACCAGTTATGTTTCCGCCTAAAGGCAGGTTATATTCACTTTCGGTTCCTGAAAGGGAGGTCATGGAGAAATGTATTTCTGATTATATGGCAGCCGGGCTCATTCGTCCTTTTTCTTCTCCAGCTGGTGCCATATTTTATTTTATTTTGTCATGAAGAAGGTTGGCTCCTTGGAAGCATCTATCTTTACTAAATTAGATTTGCGTAATGCTTATCACTTGGTTCGCATAAGGGAGGGGGATGAGTGGAAGACCACATTTAATACCCCCAGGGGGCATTTTGAGCATCTGGTTATTCCGTTTGGGTTGTCCAATTCCCCCGCAGTTTTTCCAAGCACTCGTTAACGACGTGGTGAGAGACATGGTCGATAAGTTCATATATGTCTACCTGGATGACATGTTGATTTTTTTCTTCTTCTCTCTAGGAACATGTTGAGCACGTCAGATGAGTGCTCTAGGGGCTGTTAGAGAATGGGCTTTTTGTCAAGGTGGAGAAATGTGGGTTTCATGCACAGTCAGATCCGTTTGTGGGTCACATCAAGTCATCCGAGGGAACTCACATGGATCCCATAAAGATAAAGGCACCACAGCCTTTATTGGCCAACCCCTGATTCCCACAAGATCCTGCAAAGGTTTCGGATCCACAGTCAAGAGTTTGTCTCCTAGACGGCCAATGGGACAAGACTGCAGGAAAGAGATGATTATTCTGCACAATCTGACTTTTCTGCAGCCTAGAATTGAACTGCTGGATTTGTCTGGTAAGAGGAGAACTGGCAAGAGGATGTTCAAATATGTGGGTCTCATTTGGATGCATCTACTAATGAGTTTTAGCAATGACAAAACAGATATTTAAAATCAGAATTAAACTTGCTGCTTTATTTTAAGCATTTAGGACTTGTAATTGATTTTTATCTGGAATAATTTATTGTGGAAATGTCTGCCCACCGAAATCTCAGTCTACTGGAATTGCTCTGTTCATTAATAATTTCACATTGATGTTGCAAGCCTGCTGTTTAGGATTCAGAGGGAGTTTGGTATATATAAAATGTATTATCTTATTAATCATAGGTGAAGGAAAATCCAATCTAAAATTATGAAATCCCCATTTATTTATTTTTTAATGTTGTTTGTTTCATCATTGAGTATCTCATCATTAATAAGTAATGTTATTTTATTTATTTTAACCACCACACGGCTGGATATGTTTATAATTTTTTTTGATCTCATAATTTTCCACAACATCAAAAAATCGTTTTGTCAATAAAACACCCACCCCAAAAACAAAATGTTCTTCTAGCAGAACGATGACTTCACTTTATCCAGTTACTTAAGAAAATAATGTTTTTATAAAAACATATATTTTGTTATGCAGTACCTTTGACAATTTAAAAACATGCATTGTTTTAATGTAACACAAGGAAGCATTCCTACAAAACCAAACAAAAATGTGGTCTGATCATAATTTCTGAATTGCTTCAGAAAGCTTTTCATTCACCTTTTCCACTGAAAGTCAGAACTGGAGACCACTGATGAGCACTTTTTATTTTTTTTTATTTTTTTATACATGTCCCTATACCAAAGGCCAAGATTTGGAGCCGACATGGGGCCACTAGGTAAACTAGATACTTTTTGCATTAGTTATAAAGGAAATGTAAATTAAATAAATTAATATAAATTAAATTACAAAAACAGTTATTTCGTTATTTACTGTAAATAATTTTGCTTTAAAAAGACAAAAAAGGGCATATATGGTTGCCAGAAATTTACTGTAAAAATACTGATGCAACAATTTAAGATTTACAGTAAAAACATATACATAATAATAAAAAAAACAATTTGCACTGCGTCTTTCTTACACTCACAAGACACTACAACATTGTAAAACAACAATAAAAGAAACAACACTACACCATAATAACAATCACAAGGACAACACAATAACAACAATGGCAACAACAATTGACTTTCTTAAAACAATCAAAAGATTGAGTATTCCTAATAGCACAAGGCAGAGAACTCAACAACCTGTGAGCAATACAAGAGAAAGACCTCCCACCCATAGTTTTGAGTTTACAACAACTTTGGTACAGAGCAAGAGAACCAGCAGAGCAGAAAGACTGATATGGTGTAGACACTGTGACCAAATTACAAATAAAATCTGGTGCCTTCCCATGTACTTTTTATAGGTTAAGATAAGAACTTTATAATCAATATGTGATTGAACTGGAAGTCAGTGTAGTTGAGAAAACAGATGATATGTGAAATGACTGCGGTATGGTGTGTAAGTTAAAACAGAGCAGCTGAATTTTTCACCCTGCAAAAAGACAATTACAATAATCAAATCCGGATGTTATAAAGGGTGTGAATAAGCCTTTCTGCATCAGTCATAGTGAGAAATGGTCTTATACGTGCAATATTCCGAAGATGATAAAAAGCTACTTTAGTAACATTCTTAAAAATGAGTTTTAAAAGTCAGCTGTGCATCAAAAAGCACACCCAAATTCCACACCTGTACAGAAGGGAGAATTTGGCACTCATCCACTGTATATTTAAATTTTTTACATCTATTTACAGTAGTTGAAGTGTCAATCAGATGAACTTCAGTTCCCTTTTAAGGGAACTTCAAGCTGCATCCTCTAGGGGGTGCTATGGGGGACACCTCGTCGTGACCAGTGTCTGAAGCATACATTGAAAAAACACCAACTTTTGGCCGACAATAGCCTCTGACGTCACAATTGGTGTGACTATAAACAGGCACCGGGAGAACACGTCATCCCCTTCTTTGTCTTTACTGACTGTTCTGTTTGAGCCTGCATCTGAAACAACCAGTAAGAACGATCTTTCTCTGTATATCATGGCAACTAGTAGCAAGCTTTTAGACAATGTGTGCATCCGTGTTGGCGTTATTTGACATCCGATGACATACATGATCTTTACGTCATTTGTTTGGGTGAAGAGCAAGCACACGTCTTTGAGGAGGCAATCTGCCTGCATTGTGAGCGTTTTTCAATGAAAAAGCTCCATTCTCATTCGCCTCTCTTTCCGAGGAAAAAAAAGAAAAAGGAGTCATCTGCTTCCCGCGGTTCATGACCCACCACTGCTGAGGAACAGAGGAAAATGAGCTTGTGAGAATACAGGTGGATCTGTCTGAATGGCTTAAAGAAGGATTTTTTGTTTCATGTTCGTATTGGCGGCGGATGAGAGAGAGCCTTGGGAGGATGATGTTATATCTTTAACACTTTCTGTTACTGAGGTTAGTGCTCTGCTGGGTTTTTACCCAGAAAAAGCAGGAGATATTTAAGGATGGTGAAGAAGCTCAGGCTGAGCCTTCTCAATCCTCCTGCCCTGCATATGTAAAGCTTTTGGAGGTTATGAATCATGCCACGGCATATTTGGACTTGCCATGAAAGTGAGCTAATAAGGTGATGCCGTGAAATAGGCCATATACAAGATGGCGCCGCCGAGTCCGGTCGCCGTCCAGGTCGCTCCGCTTAGATTATGTTTTTATTTACTTTTTTACCTACTTTTGCTTTCTCTTTTTACACACATTACCTCTGCACTGATCATATACGAAAAGGAAACACTTTTGGACATTGGACACCGCTTCACTGACCTGTTTCAGGACACTTTATCCTCCAATCCATCGTGGCCATCTGAGATTCTCCGGAACGCCGAGATGAACAATGGCCACTTGAATAACCACCCGAGGCGACGGAACAAGAAACACCGCGGGAAACGTGCTGGGAATCGCAACAGACTGAGGAAAAGAGCACCCAGCCCTCCTTTACCGAGCATTTTGCTCGCCAATGTCCAGTCTCTGGAGAATAAGATGGACGATCTTAGAGCCAGGATAAGTTTCCAACGGGACATTAGGGACTGTAACATCCTTTGTTTGTCTGAAACCTGGCTCACGCCCTTGGTCCCGGACGCTGCTGTAACGCCGTCTGAAAACTTCTCTGTTTTACGGATGGACAGGACAGCCGAGGCCGGCAAATCCAAAGGCGGAGGAGTTTGTTTCATGATTAACAAGAAATGGTGTGACCCCAGGAATATCTCCACTCTGTCGCGCTCCTGCTCGCCTCATCTGGAACATTTATCCATTATTTGCCGCCCATTTTTATTTGCCGGGAGTTTTCATCGATCATCATAACTGCTGTTTACATCCCTCCACAAGCAGACACTGGCTTGGCTTTGTCTGAGCTTCACGATGCGCTCAGCGGCAACATCAACAAACATCCTGACGCTGCTATTATCATTGCTGGGGACTTTAACAAAGCCAAACTCAGGCAAGTCATGCCTAATTTTTATCAACATGTATCCTGTCCAACCAGAGGACCGAATACACTGGATCATTGCTACACTCAGTTTAAGAATGCCTACAAAGCACACTCACTACCGGCTTTCGGCAAATCGGACCATGCCGCCATTTTCCTCACACCGGAATATAAACAACGGCTCGTTCAAGATCCCCCGGTGCAGAGGGTGGTGACGTGATGGTCCGACCAATCAGAAGCAACGTTACAGGCGGCTTTTGATGACGTAGACTGGGACATGTTTCACGCAAGTTCATCTGACGTCAGCGAGTTCACGGATGTAGCGTTAAGCTTTGTAAACACTAGCCGAACAAGCTACAGATACAATAACTATAAGGACATTCTCAAATCAGAAACCATGGGTGGACAGATCAATCCGTGCAGCAGTAAACAAACGCACTGCTGCTTACAACGCCGGTCTTCTATCGGGAAACATGAGCGAGTACAAAGCATTGTGCTATGCTCTCCGGCGCACAGTAAGAGCCGCCAAACACAGACACAGGGAACGCATAGAGTCACATTTCCAGCTAAATGACTCCCGACGCATGTGGCAAGGACTAAGGACCATCTGTGACTTTGGAAATAAATCCTCTGCAGAGGTGAGAGCAGATCCGTCACTGGCTGACGAGCTAAACACTTTCTACGGCCGCTTTGAAAGCAATCGAAGCAGTTCGAGTCTGCCGATCAGTGTGTCAGGAAGCTGCAGTCAGAGCAGCGATCATCATGTGATCACCGTGTCGGAGGACGAGGTTCGAAGGGCACTAAAGCGAGTGAATGTAAGGAAAGCAGCTGGACCTGATGGGATTTCTGGTCGTGTTCTGCGGTCCTGCGCTGATCAGCTCGCTGTTTTGTTTACATCCATTTTTAACGAGTCTCTTGCTACATCGGTGGTTCCCACCTCATTCAAAAAATCAGTCATCATCCCTGTGCCTAAAAACAATAAACCCTCTTGTCTGAATGACTATCGTCCAGTTGCCCTCACATCAATAGTCATGAAGGTCTTTGAGGGACTGGTTAAAAACGTCATCTGCTCCTCCATCCCGGATACTTTGGACCCTCTTCAGTTTGCTTATCGCCCAAACAGATCCACTGATGATGCCATCTCTCACATCCTGCACTCTTCTCTCACACACATCGACAGCAATAACAGGAACTATGTAAGGCTGCTATTTATTGACTATAGCTCAGCTTTTAATACTATAGTCCCCATAAAGCTAGCTTCCAAACTCATAGACCTCGGACTGAATTCTTCACTCTGCGACTGGATCCTTGATTTCCTCACCGGCAGACCTCAAGTGGTGAAACTAGGCCAGTACACCTCCAGCTCCATCACCCTGAACGTAGGAACCTCACAGGGCTGTGTCCTGAGTCCCCTGCTCTACTCTCTTTACACACATGACTGCGTGTCTTCGCACAGCTCCACATCTATAATCAAATTTGCTGATGATACTGTGGTTCTGGGCCTCATTCACAACAATAATGAGACCGCATACTTGGATGAGATAGAGAAATTGACATCATGGTGCCAGGACAACGGTCTCTCTCTGAATGTGAGCAAAACTAAAGAACTGATTGTGGACTTCAGGAAGAGACAGCAGCAGCCCTATACTCCTCTTATGATCAGCGGGACCCCTGTGGAGAGGGTGAGCAGCTTCAAGTACCTTGGTGTAAACATCTCGGAGGACCTCATTTGGACTACTTACATTCAAACACAGGTCAATAAAGCCAGGCAAGGACTGTACCATCTGCGACAGCTGAGGAAATTCAGGGTCTCACCAGCAATCCTGAAAACTTTCTATTCTGGGGTTATAGAAAGTGTATTGACTGAGTGTATCTCAGTGTGGTATGGGAACAGCTCCAGTCAAGACTGCAAAGCCCTGCAGAGAGTTGTGCGCTTAGCTGAGCGCATTTCAGGGTCTGCTCTCCCCTCTCTGCAGGACATCTACCTCAAACGCTGCAGAAGTAGATCTGCAAAAATCATAGACTACACCCACCCCAGTAATCATATTTTCACTTTGCTGCCATCTGGTAAGCTCTTCCGTAGCCTAATGGCAAAAACTGAGAGACTCAGGAGGAGTTTCTTCCCCCAGGCCATCAGGCTCTTAAACTCTAAACCAGCTTCTTAACATCCTCATGCCTCCACTTAATGTTCACTTTATCTTTTTACTATATTCACTACCTCACATAGACACACTGACAGTGTCGCCCTGTTTTGCACATTTGCTTCTTGTACATTCCTGGGTATCTTAATATTTAAGACTACAGTAAAATGCATATATGCACATTGTACATCCCTGTACATCTTAATATTTAAGACTACAGTTTACACTCATGCACATTATTTTGCGTTCTATATTTAATTCTACAATATACATTTTTTATATTTTATACTTATATTTACTTTTATTTCATTCTTACATAGCTTTATTTATGTATATTTTAATCTGTGTTGTTTTCTTTAATAATTGCACTGTCCATGGAGCGGACCTGACTTACATTTCACTGCTGGTTATATATGCTATATATAATTTTGTATGTGACGAATAAAAAAATCTTGAATCTTGAATCTTGAATCTTGAGGCTGCCTTGATGAGCGTTACCTTTCTGACCATAGCCCTCCAGCTCAGTTGAGCCTTCCATTTCTACATGATCTCTATACAGAGATTGAAGAGAAATGAAATAGGCCATTTTCTTCTCGTATCCATCGGTTTCGGCATAAGAGTTGTGCCGATAGAGGCAATGTGCAAAAATGGCTATGAGAGGATGAACCTGTAGAAAGAGCTCTATGTCCAAACCCACTTTTGCTATTTTAACGACAGAAAAACGGTCCGTGTTTTTTGGAATGGGTTGTCTCTATTCTATTAATGAGTAATGGGCATAATGTCACGGAGCAACTTTGAGGGCAGAACCAAAAGTGAGAGGAGAAGTTCCGCCCAGACCAAAATGTGTAAGCCCTTGACACTTTTGGAAACTCCGGACGCCCTAAATCAAGGGAAATCTTCAGCAGGTGTGCTCAATAATGTGGCGATTGCAGACGGGGCAGTTTGGGAGTATAAAGAGAGCGTTAAGGATACAGGAAGGAGTGTTGTTTTGTTTCCCAAGGAACGCCACGAGTGAGACGGAGTGTTTTGGGCGCTGGAGCAGGGTGAAGCAGATGAGAGCAAGGGTGGAGTCGCTAAGCGAATTGGAGGATTTAAATACAGCTACTAGAACAGGTTTGCCCAAGGGAAGTTTTGTGGAAAGAAGCCATACTCACCCGTGTCTGTTGTATGAAGGTACCGCAGGAAAATAGTGCTACTGTGGAACGACGATAACACTTCCGGGTGTCTGTAAGTAGCTGGGGAAAGAAAGAGAGCGGGAGAAGATCAGTATCACGAAGACTGTGAGTACATTGGATTGTTTACATATCATTGTTCATACTTGGATATGGATGATTAATATCTGCTGGAGTGATTAACAGCTTGTTGAGCGGCCCCATCGTGGAGGACGAGACAAGTGGGTGAGCCGAAGTAAAGTGGGGGTGAACGGATGTTATTTGGCTGTGGCTACACCGCAAAGTTTGGAGCACTTACCGTGCTAGCGACTGTAAACTCCTCCAGGACGAAATCTGACCGGGCATGGAGTACCGACCTTAAAAATCACTGAAGTGTGTGAAGTGCAGTGGGTGAGTCTGTCTTTGACGTGTGTACACCTGAAGTCTTGCAGTGCTGTGCTGTGTCCCTGTTGTCTGTACTCGCCCTCCAGGCCGGGAAAAGTTTCTGTTGGAGGGAACGTAGGCTGTCGTGGCGGTGCCCACTTATTCTACCTACGCCCACCTATAACTCCGTTCCTCGTATCCAGCCTGAAGGAGGTGAAGTGTGAATGCAAGACAAGGTATTGTGCGGATATTGTGGGGAAAGCTAAAAGCTATTGATCTTGCATATGCCCTGTAAGCCCAGCGTGAAGATACAGTCACTTGTTGAATACTTAGACCAGCGTGAAGCTACAGTCACTTGTTGAATACTTACCCGTCTGCACGAGCTAAAAGCTTTTGACCTTGAATACGCCCTGTAAGCCCAGCGCGAAGATACGGTCACTTGTTGAATACATATCTGTCTGTACGAGCTAAAAGCTATTGACCTTGAATACGTTCTGTAAGTCCAGTGTGAAGAGTAAGTTATCTTGTTCAATACCTATCTGTGCGACAAGTAGAAAGTTACTCACTTCAAATACACCGGTGTACGTCCAGGGGAAAGACCCAGTCATCTTGCTGCTTACTTACCTCTGTTGCTTACCTGTGACTCCAGGGGTTTGTGTGTTACCTTGTACTTACCTAGGAGGTCTATTGGAGGGAAGGAGCTGTCCAGACGCTGGTGAAGTACAACTTAAAGAGCAACGAATATAAAGTGAAGTGACATTCAGCCAAGTATGGTGACCCATGCTCAGAATTTGTACTCTGCATTTAACCCATCCGAAATGCACACACACAGAGCAGTGAACACACACTGTGAGCACACACCTGGAGCAGTGGGCAGCCATTTATGCTGCGGCGCCCGGGGAGCTGTTGGGGGTTCAATGCCTTGCTCAAGGGCACCTAAGTCGTGGTATTGAAGGTGGAGAGAGAGCTGTTCATGCACTCCCCCCACCCACAGTTCCGTCCGGCCCGAGACTAGAACTCACAACCCTTCGATTGGGAGTCCAACCCTCTAACCATTAGGCCACGACTTCCCTAGGAACAAGGCATTCTTCTCAGTCTTACCCATTACTCATCGTGTGTTCCTGTTGCCTTCAGGAGAAAGGAAGGGCGCCACGGGAAATCAAGCCGCGAAGGAAGGACTTAGGATCAGTCAGGAGATTGGTGGGAGCTCTGTGAAAGGAATTGAGAGAAATTTCTTGGCGGAAAAGCTGAATGCTTCAAGCAAAGAAACCGATCTGCTCATGCGCGAAGTTGAAGTGTGCTAGCAGATCATCTATGGGACAAGCAGGCATCCACCATGTGATGAGTAAGTTCATGTATATATGTGTGTATTGGCACGATAGTTCAATTAATTAGCCAATTTCATTCATCATTATAAGTAGTAATAGGCTGAATTGCAAATAGGTAGCCTAATTCTAATACACCCAATGACTATCCATCATTACAGTTTTTATATTTATGTAGCCTACACAATAATATTCTTTTACACTGTAATCCTTTTGTTTTAAATATTTGGTACGTTTGTGTGATGCGCATTCCTGTGTGTAATAAGCAAAGTCAAATGGGCACAAATGCATTTGCTAATTAAATGAAGTGGTGATGGACAGGCAAATGCAAACAGCGCCCTGGACTGAAACTAGCAAAAACACTTGTGTCGGGTGTATTATAGGGCCCCATGTGTTATTAATATAGAAGTAAACTAAAGGTGATAATAAAGACTTGCTGTACAGCATGACCAAAGTAGAAACAGGGTAGAAATCAACTAAAGGCGCTTTGTAATACAGTGCAACAGATGCTTTTAGTGTCCGCTTCTGTTCATTATTTTGGGAGTAATTTGGGATCTTTTGTTGTTTCTGGTGTAAAGCTAGTGTGCTATTGCCTATTGTAGTCACAGTAAATAACATAATTTGAATTACCAATAAAAATGTTTATTTATTTATTTATTTGTTTTGTTTTTTCAGATTAATGAGAATGCCACATTTTTACAATTGAGTCGGGACTTGACCAAACGATAGTTTACTTGTCAGGTCATACTATGTCACCTCTATTGAGAATGATATTTCACCAGAGGCAACCTTAATGATAAAATCAATATAGGCTATTCTCTCTGAATAAATGGCCAGTATCTTTAAACTGGAACCATTTATTTGTTCATATGTTGTATAAAGAGCAGTGTTAAGCAATCAAAAGTAGCACAGTCACGGCACGATTTGTAAAACTGCTTTATTCCATCTCAAAAATATATCTAAATTACGGCCTATGCTCTCAATGTCAAATGCAGAAATGTTAATCCATGCATTTATGACTTCAAGGTTAGATTATTGTAATGCTTTATTGGGTGGTTCTACTTTCTACATCATTAGAAGAATGGCATCTACGCTAATATTTGTCTGTTTCTCTCTTGTTCCGAGGTCACCGTGGCCACCAGATCCAGTCTGTGTCCAGATCAGAGGGTCACTGCAGTCACCCGGATCCAGTACGTATCCAGACCAGATGGTGGATCAGCACCTAGAAAGGACCTCTACTGCCCAGAAAGACAGCGGAGACCAGGACAACTAGAGCCCCAGATACAGATCCCCTGTAAAGACCTTGTCTCAGAGGACCACCAGGACAAGACCACAGGAAACAGATGATTCTTCTGCAAAATCTAACTTTGCTGCAGCCTGGAATTGAACTACTGGTTTTCGCCTGGTCAGAGGAGAACTGACCCCCCAAATGAGCCTGGTTTCTCCCAAGGTTTTTTTCTCCATTCTGTCACCGATGGAGTTTCGGTTCCTTGCCGCTGTCGCCTCTGGCTTGCTTAGTTGGGGTCACTTCATCTACAGCGATATAATTGACTTGATTGCAAATAAAAACAGACACTATTTCAACTGAACAGAGATGACATAACTGAATTCAATGATGAACTGCCTTTAACTATCATTTAGCATTATTGAGACACTGTTTTCCAAATGAATGTTGTTCAGTGCTTTGACGCAATGTATTTTGTTTAAAGCACTATATAAATGAAGGTGATTGATTGATTGATTGGTTGTTCTGCACGCTTAGTTTACAAACTACAGCTAGTCCAAAATGCAGCAGCAAGAGTTCTTACTAGAACCAGGAAGTATGACCATATTAGCCTGGTCCTGTCATCACTGCACTGGCTCCCTATCAAACATCGTATAGATTTTCAAATATTGCTTATTACTTATAAAGCCCTGAATGGTTTAGCACCTCAGTATTTGAATGAGCTCCTTTTACATTATACTCCTCTACGTCCGCTACGTTCTCAAAACTCAGGCAATTTGATAATACGTAGAATATCAAAATCAACTGCGGGCGGCAGGTCCTTTTCCTATTTGGCGCCTAAACTCTGGAATAACCTACCTAACATTGTTCGGGAGGCAGACACACTCTTGCAGTTTAAATCTAGATTAAAGACCCCATCTCTTTAACCTGGCTTACACATAACATACTAATATGCTTTTAATATCCAAATCCATTAAAGGATTTTTAGGCTGCATTAATTAGGTAAACCGGAACCGGAAACACTTCACATAACACCCTATGTCCCTTCTACATCGTTAGAAGAATGGCATCTACGCTAATATTTGTCTGTTTCTCTCTTGTTCCGAGGTCACCGTGGCCACCAGATCCAGTCTGTATCCAGACCGGAGGGTCACTGCAGTCACCCGGATCCAGTACGTATCCAGACCAGATGGTGGATCAGCACCTAGAAAGGACCTCTACTGCCCTGAAAGACAGCGGAGACCAGGACAACTAGAGCCCCAGATACAGATCTCCAGTAAATACCTTGTCTCAGAGGACCACCAGGACAAGATCACAGGAAACGGATGATTCTTCTGCACATTCTGACTTTGCTGCAGCCTGGAATTGAACTACTGGTTTCGTCTGGTCAGAGGAGAACTGGCCCCCCAACTGAGCCTGGTTTCTCCCAAGTTTTTTTTTCTCCATTCTGTCACCGATGGAGTTTCGGTTCCTTGCCGCTGTCGCCTCTGGCTTGCTTAGTTGGGGTCACTTCATCTACAGCGATATCATTGACTGTGCAAATAAATGCACAGACACTATTTAAACTGAACAGAGATGACTTAACTGAATTCAATGATGAACTGCCTTTAACTATCATTTTGCATTATTGACACACTGTTTTCCAAATGAATGTTGTTCAGTGCTTTGACGCAATGTATTTTGTTTAAAGCACTATATAAATAAAAGGTCATTGATTGATTGATTGATTAATAATGTACAACGCGGCCACCAAAATGTTAATAGCAAGAATCTGCTAAACAAACAAATATTTTCTCTATACTGCACGGCACAGGAAAGCACAGTACAACACTGATGTGCTAATATTATCAAATGATTTATATCATTTTACCAAACAGGTTGGAATGTTTTAGAGTGACAAACTAGCTAACACCAAATCCATTTCTAATGTGCTTGTGCACTGCTGTTTTCCACTAAAAATGGGAATGTAATTTCCTGGAGCATGATGTAATTTATCAACTGGCTAGTGATGGGATGTTTGGATCATTTTACTGACTCTGTCCTTTGAGTCTTGTTCAGCAAAAATATATTTTTTATAATTTTTTTTTTTTTTTGAGTCATTTCATTCATTTTAGCAAAATTTAATTGTAAGGGAAACAGGATTTTATAGGGAATTTACTGAACAGGCCATATAACATCAACTCTGCAATCATTAAAATCCAAAATAAAGTGAAAACACTATTAATTAGCACAGTAACAAGATAGGCAGTTTAAGAAATAAACTTGTAAGCACAAAACACAAGATATATCTCTTTTTAAATATAAATAAGTATTGATTGGATAAATCTAGGACATATAAACTAATCTAACAAATGAAAGCACACATTCACACAAGTTGCAGGAAGACAGAAAGGAAGGATATAATGAGTTTAAGAGAATGAAAATTTGAAATCCCAAGTTTATACACAATAAGTGCAATTGCATAGACCTGAACAAACGTCAATCACTTAATTAACCCTCAAACAGAGTTTCTCAATAAAGTTAAAAGTTATATTAAATGCACCAGTTCAGAATCTCAAGGTACTTGTGTTGCTTGTTTAGGCAAGTAGTATATAGGTCTCTGCAGGAAAGTAATGGGAGTTACCAGATCAGGGTGTTTTTAGACATTGATACCTGATTGGCTGACGTCATAGTGATGGTTGGTTTAGGGGTGGGATTGGGTAAGGGGGATCATTTTGATTGCATGATTTAGAAACACCCAGCAGTTTGAAAACACCCACAAGGTCATAAACGCCCACTTCTGCACTGCAGAGACCAAAGTCTCCGTTTAGGGTGTTCCCTTTGTTGTCATCATTGCTGAAAAGGGTTTTTTCCAAGCTTGCTGATTGGCTGGAAGTTCAGTAGTCGTTGAAGTGATGTCTTGGGAAGTCAATCGCCGGGCTTTGGCTGAAGATGCAGAGTTTTGGGTTGTTTGAAATTTTAGATGGACACACGAGGTTGGACTCGTAGACATGGCTTTATGCAAAATTTAACTCCGAACACGAAAATCTCAACGGAAAAGAAAAGAAAGAATAGAAGTAAAGCTTGACAAGACTAGGTAATTTGTCAACTGTCATTTTACATTGTAGACACACTGTTTTCCTAATGAATATTGTTCTGTTGCTTTGACGCAAATGTATTTTGTTTGCTATATAAATAAAGGTGACTTGACGTGATTAGGTGGAGTTTCTTCTCATCGTGGCTAAGTAGCAGTGGGCGTACAGGCTGAAACACGCTGGAATGGTGCTCAAAGAATGCAAAAAGCAATGGCAAAAAACATGGCTGATAGTGATGACTAAAAGTAAAAAAGCTAAAAGCACTTCTACAATTTGTGAACAAAAAGCTAAAGAGCTAAAAGGCTAAAAGCAGGCATGACTAAAAGCAAAAGCTAAACGAAACGTTTGATGGTTGTAGGATTATCCTTGAACAGTCCATTTCATTAAAATAACCCAACACCGCATTCCACAGTTCAGAATGATTCCCCATCGAACCAAAAGTGCATCATAAAACACAGTCATGGTGCCAAGATGGCTAAAGGAGATGTCACCCCCTCCTTTCCCTTTTCGTGCCTGTATAATCTCATGCCAGCAACACCAGGACAGCACGAAAAGTTAAAACTTAAGACTAAATGGCCAAGAAACCCTGTGGTGACCCCAATGCATAAATCCCCAGCCTTATCAGGTACAGTAGGATGCTAAGGCATTCCAATGGCCCAGGATCACCAAAAACCTTAAACCAGGCAACACCTCCTTTCTGCTGCTGTAAATTCCAGAGATTTTGTATCCAAACTGAAATTTAACCCATTTGTGGTTTAATACAAACAACGGTCTCACAATTGCTTCCAATAAGCTAATTTAAAGCTTGATTACCAGTTTTTACCTCAAATATATTTTAAGTATCATGTATGTTTTATATAACCTGTGGAATTATTTCTGTGTGTTTAACTTTCATTACAGCATATTTGTAGGGTTTTCTACCTCAGTTATAGGAACTCATACATGTGTATCCTTTGTATTATGCATGCTTTATATTACTCAAGTAAATTGTCACGGCTAAATCCTTATTTAATTCCACCTCCACTATGGGAAGTATATGTATTTTGGTACCTACTTGAGGGGAAAATGATTTCTAGAATTTTTATATAAAGTAGATGTGTGTAGGATGCACCATATTTAAACTATTAAGTTTGCTTATTAAAGCGTTTAAACTAAACACTCAGGAATTTGGACACAAGTGATCACGTGGACATTACACTAATTACATGCAAGAACCAAAAACAGGGAGAAGGTCCCGCCCAAGACAATATGTGACCTGTCACGGAAACCAGTGACACAAGTCGGCAGCACAACTTTCGAGCAAAATGAGAAAGAAGCGTTTTTTTTTTTTCCTTCAAAATTGGTGATTGGTTGATTGGTTTCGTTTTTGGTTTCGTGATTGGATGATTGGTTTCGTTTTTTTTGCAGAATCTGTACCTCTTCGACAATCCGGATGCTTATGAACAAGCGCTCACTGATTCTGAAGACGATCTGAGCGACGATGAAAGCGTAAGACTGTATAATATCCCTAATCTGCAACTGAGCGAAGATGACGACGAGGAAGAATGTATTGGACTGGCGTCAGATGAGTTGGACAGTAAGATATCAGAGGCTATATAGATGGTAACATTTGATGGGGATAAAGACAGAGAAATGGGGACAATCCATAACATTTAGAGGCAAACAGACGCACAGTCGGAGATGGTTACATCCACAAAGAAGACCCCGACAAAGAGAACGTGTGCCCGAACGGGGGGAGCTTTACAGGGGGTATGGCTTATCTAAATGAGATGTCAATGAGCCCCATTGTCACTCGCAGCAGAGAGAACAGGTGAGAATTGAAAAATCTTTAGAGGCTATTTTCTGCTTTTTGAGCTTTTTTGAGTGCCTACATTCAAATGGCCACAACTTCTCCAAATATTATCAGATTTCCATGTGTTACACATCGTTGGAAAGCTTGGAGACTACACTTTCAGAATCTGCGAATCAAAATGCCCCAGAACCGACTTGTGTCCCTACTTTCCGTGATTGGTCACATATATTGGCCGTCGCACTAAGAAGGATGGGTCAGATGGACACTTATAACCCAATGACAAGCAGCTTTTTGCATTTGCTTTTTGCCCTGCTTTTGCAGTGACTTCGTGCTGACCTTTCCATCGTCCAGCATGTACCAATCAAACCGCCAAGAGCTCATTCAAAACTCATCAAGACTTTCTTAAGATCCTTTGTTGAACTTCGTTAAAAAATCCCTCTTTGTGTCACTCCAGACTTAGAGAAAACTCTGTTGCATAGCAACCCGAAAATCCAGGAAGTCTCACAAAAGAAGTGCCACCCAGCAAAGCCAACCAACCAATCACCATCGAGTGCTGTCCCTCAAAACGCGTCATCGACCAAATGCCAGGCAATCAGCGCCAGAGTTTCCCTCTCCAGTAACTTTCCAGCAACACACGACCACAGGAGCATCCAAACGCAAGTACACAATATCTCCTAATTCTGGCTGAAACTGGTGCAAATCTTATTAAGAAAACTAAGTAAGATTAAAGTGCTAGTAGATTGATTCTCTCAGGTTGCGGTCAAGAAATAGTGTCTAACGCTAGACACTTGGGACTCCATTCACCCTCCCGTTAATAAATCACTTTTCACTGTCACTGTTTGTGTGTTTAGTTTGTGTTCATTAGAGTAGTTCAATAAAGCTGTGTGCTTTCAAGTTACTGCCTTAAACTGTAGATTCTGTTTCCTTGCTCATAGTCAGTTAACATTATTTCATGATATTATTACCGTAAGCCACGGGATAATATTTTGTCCAGAATCGATCAAATACCCTAACCTCAACTTATCGGTGGACGAATAGTTGATAAATTGTTAAATATTAATTCTGAATAATTTGCATATTCAGTTCTTATTCACTATAATTCAATCCCCTTTGAGTTATATTGATCTTAATCCCCTAATTAATCTTAAATGGTCTCCTCAGTATTTAAACCAGGCTGTGGGACACCTCCCAAATGGTGTCTCAACCACTTAGACATTGTCTTTGCTAAACATGAATATGAATAATTAAGTTATTAAATAATTATTAAAAAGACATACACAATTAGTGATTAGAAACATGATAGTCAAATATGTGGGGTTACATATGAGTTATGAGTTAAGCAATGGACTGATATTAATTTTTGCAACATTCAGAACGACCCATCACTACAACTGGCTTATTTTAGGGAAATTACAAAAGACTATTTATTTTTAACATTCTCAAGAAAAGTCAAAAGGAAAAATAATAATAATAATAATAATAATAATTCCAGTTATTCTTTTATAAATTAGTGTATAGTTCCTGGGGACATAGCAAAAATCTGACATCTGCTCAAAACAAAATAACATGACTTTTTACAAAGTTAACATTTAATCTAATGTGTTAAACAGTGTTGTTATAATAACTGAAGTTTGAATTTATATGGCAGTATTGTGATGGAAACAGAATTAGAGGTGTAATATAGATATCAAATCTGGCTAAAATATTAATATTATTATTAATAAATTAATATTAATTAGGGATGCACCGAATCCAGATTTGTGGGGTTCGGCCGAATACCGAATCCACTGTTTAAGATTCGGCCAAATCCGAAACCAAATACCGAATCCTACTCGCATCCCTATTCCATTAAAACAGTAAAACACATTTATGAAGTAAACAACGTCCACAGCAATGTATTTTTCATTTTATTTTATCTGTAAAAAAAGAGAAAAAAAAGAAAATAATAGGCAACATTATGCCAGGATGACAAGTGAGAAAAACTTTTTTGACAATTACCAAGCTTATGCTTACCCAAGTAAACAACCAAAACCTTTCTATAAAAGTGCAGCAATGCAAAGAAAAGTGTTTTTCTTTTCTTTTTAAAAATCAGAATATGTTTGGTGACTTAACTGAAATGAATGTTATTGAACATTAACTCAATAAACAAGTATAGTAGGCTGTTTGAATTTGGTTTATAACAGTAGGATAGGCTACGATTAGAACAGTAGCCAAATATTACGAAAAATATTACGGAAGATCTCCTGCATCATAATTAAATTAACATAAAACCTCTAATCTTTCACCTGAAATGAGAGTTTCATTTAAAAAATCAAGATGCTCTGCATTAACAGGTGAGAGCCGGTTGCGAGTGTGGGAACGAATGTCCCCAGCAGTACTGAAAAGTCTTTCACTGGGCACAGAGGTTTACTGGTGCACAGAGGTAGATTTTTGCCATTTTTTCCAGCAGTGGAAATCGCTACTGGTTTTCTTCCACCACTGAAGAGGATCCTCTCTAAGAGGAATCAAAGGCTCACCAAAAAAAAAAAAAACGCTTATAGCAATAACAATGTTATTGCGTAATGCAAGCCTAGGGTTCGGTTCGGTGTAAAAAAAAAATCCTAAGATTAGGCCAAAACTGAACCCCGTCAAAATGCCCAGTATTCGGCCAAACCCAGTAATCCAAATCCTGGATTCGGTGCATCCCTAATATTAATATTAATTAAAGGATCAGGGTACTGGGCATAAGGTAAGATAAACATCTCAGGTTACGTATGTAACCATGGTTCCTCGAGGGAACGAGATGCTGTGTTGAAACACTATGGGGAATGCCCTCTGCATGACCGTGCTCTGAATCACATGCATATTCAGCCCAATGAAAAGATGTCATCAACAATGAAGCTTAAAAGCACATGCGGCAGTGCTGGCGTCAGCCTCTAGGAATGAAGCAAGTGCTGGCAGGGGTGCCGGGAGTATTGCCTCGAGACACAGTGTCTCGTTCCTTCGAGGAACCATGGTTAAATATGTAACCTGAGACGTTCCTCTTCAGGAACTCGAGCTGTGTCGAAATGCGATGGGGAATGAGGGCCCATGCCGCCAGACTTCCAAATCCCTCTATAGAGTGTATCCGAAGAGCACAGCTAAGGCAAGAGAACAGAAGATCCCGGAGTGGCTCGCATATCTAGGTCATAGAGCCTCACAAAGGTGGAGGGTGTGGACCATCCCACAGCATTGCAGAATTCATGCATGGATACACCTGTTAATAAGGCCTTGGACACCGCCATACCCTGTGTGGAGAAAGCCTTGACTCCCATCGGCGAGGGGAGGCAAGAGTACTCATAGGTCAGGTCGATAGCCCCAATTATCCAATGACTAATGGTTTGCTTAGTTGCAGGAAAACCCCTTTTGGGGGGACCATAGCACACAAGCGGTTGGTCCATCTTTCTCCACAGGGCAGCTCTGTGGACGTATGTGTCCAGTGTCACTATGGGGTATCTGCCCAGTGACTTTTTTTCTGATTTTTTTTTCTGAAAATTCTTATCATATGCACATAAACTGACAGTCAAAACTTATAAGCTACTACTAAATATTTTAGAAACTTTATTTTCTGTAAAGTTGTTTTGCAATGATTTGTATCATAAAAAGCACTATACAAATAAACTTGAATTGAATTGACTGGCCACCAAGGGGGAGAGGGTTGGCTGCAATGGCCACCAGGTAAAGTTTTAAGGTGGAGTGGGTCAAACCTGCAGAGAACCTGGCTTGTAGAAACTCCAGAACTGTACCAACTGGGCAGTTGCTGGGTCAAGCTGGCAGTCTCTGCACCATGAGGTGAAGAGTTTTCATCTCATGGCCTACAGTTTCCTCGTTGAGGGAGCTCTGGATTGGAGGATGGTGCCAACAACCTCGGTTGAGAGAGCGGATGCTATGAGTTGTGCCCCTCCTCAGGAGCCACACCCACAGTTTCCACAACTCCGGGTGAGGGTGAATTATCGTACCGTCCGCCTGTAAGAGTAGATCTGTCCTACCTGGAATCACCCATGGAGAGCCGTCGAGGAGTCGCAAAAAGGTCCACCTGAGCCTGGCCAAAAACTCTTCATATCTCCATATACTCATCCATTTCCCGGGCCTCAGCCCCTGTCTTGAACAGGATGTCTGCTCCCATATTGAGATACCCAGGAATATATACTGCTCTGAGAGAGAGAGGTTTGTCCTGGCACTACACAAGGATCTGGTGCGCCAGCTTGTACAAGGGTTGTGAATGCAGACCTCCTTGGTGGTTGACGTAAGAGACCACTGATGTGTGGGACGATCAGAATAAGGGACGATTAAATAAAATTATTTGTAATGTACTATAATATAGGCCTATATCTGCCGGCAGTTAAAAAGTTATCATATTTGTTTTGCTTCACCCATTTATGCACACTACAGTTATTAAAAAAATAAATAATAATAATAATAATAATAATAATAATAATAATAATAAATAATGTCTTTTAAAAAAATGGCATCAGCATGAGTAAATTTTACCATTATAGAATTGGGGTAGTAATTTAGGATGTGAAAATACTGTGAAATTAAAAATGGCATGGGATTTTAAAGCATAACAACTGAAGGTCTATGAAATGTTAGTCAATAATGCATTTTCATTTAACAATGGCACTTATAGTTTTGAACTAAACACTTAGGGAGTGTAAGTTGCTTCGGATTATTATTAGTAGTATTATTATTATTGTTGTTGTTGTTGTTGTTGTTGTTGTAACAGCATTAACTTACAATGGAATACATCTTCCATCAGGGTGGCTGAATGTTTTCATACCTTGCTAAATGTTGGGCTCATGATCAGTAAGTTGTTTTCCCCTCAAACTGATTTTGTACAATCAAAACTTGCGGACTGTGAACCTGGGTCAGTTATCGACTCGATGGGCATGCATCTCGCCTTCCAGCCCTGTGCTCGGCAGTCTGTGACCAGATGTTCATATTTGGTCATCTTTCTTTTGTGGGCTTCTCCCAAGAGTTCCTCCCATGGCATGGTCCGCTCCTAGATGATTATGTTATTGGTGCTCTCTGAGACTAGAATGATATCTGGCCTCATAGTTGTGCTGACAATGTGCTGGGGAATTTCAGCTGCTCCTCCAAATCCACAGAGAGTTTACAGTCCTTGGCTGGTGCCAGGATCCCTGCTGGTGCCTTCCTCTCTGCTTGTGGCTATTCTCCTGCCCTAACAAATGCGATTGAGCAATTGGTGTTTGTTGCTTCCTCGGCCGCCTTTGCTGATCTCTTTGCTGATGGTGTCTGCAATAGATTTCAGCACCTGGTTGTGATGCCAAGTGTACCGACCCTAGCCGAGCCCTGTTGGGAATGAGCTCCAGCGTTCCCTGAGCTGGGCACAATTGGCATGTACAGAGGTTTGATGGGCTAGGCAGCACGTCGTAGACTGCCCGAATCAGGAAGCTTATGCGGTGCAGCTCACTTTGCCAGAGCATTTTGGTTTTAGGAGATCTTTGAAGAATATTTTTTAATATTTTAATATTTTTAAATATTTTGTTAGAGTGTGAAATAAATTATCACATAATGTAGCATATTCATTACCAATATACTGAACCATCTCTATGTTTTTCTGAATCCCAAAAAGAGTCCAGACATCAGTAAAGTATCTGTCTGTTTTAAAGGCTATTTTAGATTTGGGAAATACACATTTATTATGGACGTGAAAAAAGACAGTTTCTAGGAGACAATATATTTTGTAGACTTTCTGTGATTCACAATGCACAAACGAAAAGCCACAATTTCTGCAGAGAAGGGTTGGCCATTCCCAAAAATTGTGTTTAAATTTTCGTGTTTTGTGTTTCAGAGGAAAAATAAATGTTAAGGCATAGAGAGCATTACGGACTGTTTTGAAAGCAGAATTTATGCAAACGTGTATAAAATGCTTTAAAAAATTTAACAGAGATGTCTCTAGGGTATTTAATAGGTCTGCCTCCACGTAAGATTTTTCTACTTACTAGTAGTTCATTTGTCATTATTCAGCTAATTGCAGGTTTATATTAAATTTACATCTATAATTCATAATGAGCCTTAATATATTACGCGCTCAAGCACATGCATTAAGTTTGCCACAAAGCACAGGCAGAAGTAGCCTAATAATTGTGAAAAATTTGACATTTTATTAGACATTATTAATTAATAAACAAATATTTTCTTGTCAGCTGCAAGATGAAATACACAGTGCTGACTCCCTCCACATGGACACGCCTTTAAAGAGAAATGCAACCTTCATAGATTACATAATGCTTTAATTTTGAATTAGTTTAAAAGGTAGATATTTCAAGGTTTCTGCATATAAGTGCTAAGCTATTTCATTATCAGGAAAAAATTCAAGACATTGAGAGAGTGCCTCCCTGTCATGCATGCGCATTCATTCAACATTTGAATATGAATAATATTTCACATTTTGCATGTGCATTACAAAGTAAATCATTTTTACACGCAATTATCCAAAATAAAACCAAACAAGATAAATGAAGATAAAATATGTAGACAAATATGCACTGATATTTTAAGGAATATGATACACACCTGCATTTAAACGCGGCTGCAATTATTATTCTTTTTTTTTTTCATTTTATTCTTTTTTTTTCTTTTTTTTTACTTAAATTATACAAAAGCAAATAAAGAAAGCTCCTTTTAAATTCACTGAAGTTGTCAATTAATTAAGCTTTTTCTTTACATTCTGTACATTTAGTTAATTATAATGAGAGAATTTGAGTTTAAACATGAGTATGTTTTATTAATCAGTCCATTCTTTAGAGTTTCAAAGATTTAGCTAAATTGTGCAGGCTTACTTTATTCATTATTCGTAAAGAAAATAAATGATAAAACACGTAACGATTTCTTAATCAGTGTACAGACAAATATATATATTTTTTTATATTCAAATATTAAGTTATCTGTCAAAATAAAGGACAGGTAACGAATAACAAAGTAGTGCATGACAAAAATGCATGTTGTTTTATTAAAGGAATTTTAAAATATTAATTAAAATATAGGCATATATGTGATAATATTGACATTTTGCATACACATCCATGTAGCCTAGCTCACTAAAATAGGCTACCACTTTTAATGCTCAGATGTGAAGTAAACCACAATATCTTTAGAATAATATAACACACATTTCATATTATATAAATAATACTGCACGCCTATTAAATGAGTCAAATCTAAAATATCTAATACTGTGTAGCTTAGAGGAAATATAAATACAGACTCATAAGCTTTACATTTATCCTGCTTGAATTAGCTCTAAGAAATGCACATAACTTCAAGTAATAATCTTTCATCTGTGAATATTAAATATTTTAACTACAATGTTTTTCTTTAATTTTCCCCGAATGCAGCTGTCAAAATGTAAGACATCGGTGAGGCAAAACGGACAGCTATTTGCGAAAATATGTTTTGATGCACTTGTTTTGTGGTTAAGGCGCCAATCAGCTGTCAAAAGCTGCAAAAGCGGCGGCACTCGCAGTGGCAGAATGCTCATTTTGGTTGGCCACCTACTGTATCACATTGGACGCAGCTGCCATCACATCCAGCAGTCTCTGAAACTGTTTGATAGTGAGTGAGTGGCCTTCTCTGACTTTCTTGACTAACGTGAGGATCAATTCGATATGAGCAGGGGACATACGTGCCTGCATCATGGTCGAATCCCACACCAAGCCTAGATAAGTGGTCCTCTGTAATGGAGAAAGTACTTTCTTCTTGGCGTTCAGTCTTAAACCTCAATGTCGAACCGCCATATGCTCTGATTAAGCTAAAAATCAACCAATCGATATAATTTAGTATGCAGATGCCGTGCAGTCGCAGTGGAGCTAGAGCGGCATCTACACACTTCGTAAATGTGTGGGGTGTGAGTGCAAGGCCGAACATAAGTACTCGATATTGCTAAGATTCGCCCCCGAAAGCAAACCTCAGAAACTTCCTGTGTTGTGGAAGGATGGAAACATGGACATATGAGTCTTTGAGATCTATCGTGACAAACCAGTCCTTGGACCTTATTTAAGATACAACATGCTTGATGGTGAGCAACTTGAACTTCAGTCATGTGACTGAGAGGTTTAACTGATGCAGATCTATGATCGGAAGCAACCCCCCCAACCTTCTTTGGAACTATGAAATATCGGCTGTAAAACCCAGATTCCCTGTTGTGAAGAGGGACCACCTTGATGGCCTCCTTTCTTAATAGGGTATTCACTTCCTGTTTCATAACCAGAGCCTGCTCGGGTCCGACCACAGTCAGAATAACCCTGTTGAATTCTCTTTTAAGTTTGCGGGCCTCCTGGTACCTGTCGACGACTGAGTTGACAGAGTCGCTGAACAGGCCAGAAGGCGCAAGTGGGGCGTCAAGGAGGAAGACCTTGTCTTTCTCTTTCATGTCAGACAATGTCAATCAGATGAGCCTCTCCGCTGCCACCATAGCTGCCATGGACCGCCCCTTGGTGGCGCGGAGAGCAAGATCAGTGGTTCTCCTCAGCTCTGTGATGTTAGCAGGAGCTGAGCTCTTTCCCCTCATCAAACACCTTAACCCTTTGGAGTTGATTTACGTGTATATGCATTATTAGGCATTTTCTCCTGATAACCCCCGAAAAGAACTTAAATTACACTTTCGGTTTTGATCGTACATATAAGAGCAATACATCAATTGAATCTGTAAAGGGTCTACTTTTATTTGTATACAGGCATAATAACAACAAAACTTTGTGCATTTATAAAATAAAGATAACAAACAAGGTGTGCTGTCTGCAGCCTTAGTCTGCGGGGATCTTCATTTAGAAACGTGTCATTAAAATGAACTGTAACTGTAATATTTAACGAAAAGACACGAGAGATATATATATAGAAAGATAAACATGTCTATTTTTACGAATCAACAACTAAAAACAAGTGCTACCAAAAACAAATATTATACAATGCCGTGCCTGGGGACAGATAGCTGGCTAGCGTCTGTTCAACCCGGGGCATCGTCTTGTAACCGCACTCACACAACCCTGCCACTTTTCTATAGTAGTCGGAAGCAGGGATGAAGAGGCGGGAAGAGAAAGGCTTAGCCCGCGACCTCGACACCTCTGTGCAGAGATGTATAAAGTACTAGAGACCAATACTTGAGTAAAAGTACAAGTGCTCTATCAAAAAAGTGACTTGAGTAGAAGTTGAAGTGCTCTTTAAGCACCACACTTAAGTAGAAGTACTAAAGTATTCAACATTTTTTGTACTTAAGTATTGCAAGTAGTCTATTTTAAAATTTACTACTCAAGTACTGAAAGTAAAAGTAGAAGTATTGTGTTATGTAGCTATTAAAGAAAGTAGTCAAAAGTTTGAACATATTGTTTTTACTATTTCAAATGATTAACCTAAAGGACAATCACAATTCCTTTGACTGTAACTTCTTTTAAACAAAAAACGGTTACTAGGGTTAGTTAGCCCAATTTGCAAAATGATGTCATTAATAACTGACCCTCATGTTGTTTCAAACCCGTAAGACATCAGAGGGTCATTTAGAATTTTTTGAAGCATCGAAAATACATTTTGGTCCAAAAATATTAAAAACTACAACTTTATTCAGCATTGTCTTCTCTTCCGTGTGTGTTGTAAGACAGTTAAAAACAAAGCAGTTTGTGATATCTGGTTCGCGAACGAATCATTCGATGTAACCGGATCTTTTTGAAACAGTCCACCAAATCGAATTGAATTGTTTTAAACAGTTCGCGTCTCCAATACGCATTAATCCACAGATGAATTAAGCTGTTAACTTGTTTAATGTGTCTGACACTCCCTCTGAGTTAAAACAAACCAATATCCCAGAGTAATTCATTGACTCAAACAGTACACTGACTGAACTACTGTGAAGAGAGAACTGAAGATGAACACCGAGCCGAGCCAGAGAATGACTCGTTCACCAGTCAAGAACCGTTTCTGTCAGACGCGTCTGATTTGTGAACCGATGAGCTGATGATACTGCGCATGTGTCATTTAGCGTGAAGCAAACCGACACACAGAGCGTCTGAACCGAACTGATTCTTTTGGTGATTGATTCTGAACTGATTCTGTGTTAATGTTATGAGCCCAGGTGCAGTAAATGCCAATGACGCCATTGCATCGAGCGCAAAAGAATCGGTGAACTGTTTTCTTCAACTGGTTTATTGAATCGAACTGTCAGAAAGAACTAACGTTACTGGTCATCCGAGAACCAATGCAACCGGTTCTTGACTCGTGAACGAGTCATTATCTGGCTCGGCTCGGTGTTCATTTCTCTCTTCACAGCAGTTCAGTCAGCACGGGCAGTCTTCTTAATCGCTTGTTTCGCTCAATGATGTGCCAGCTTCATCAAATCTGCCATCTACAGTTCTGGCAGTGGTTTGTAATGGAATGATTCGTAACATTATTATAATTGTAACGAGTAACGATGCAGCACATAAAAAAAAATATCGGAGTAAAAGTATTAAACTCAGCGAAAATATGTACCGAAGTAAAAGTGGAAGTAGGAGAAAAGAATAATACTCCAGTAAAGTACAGATACCGCCTTTTAGTACTTAAGTACAGTAGTGAAGTAGTTCTACTTCGTTACTATACATCTCTGCCTCTGTGTGGAGGTCGGGGAAAAATGGCAGGCTGGTTGTGGCCTCGACTGCAGGAAGCGTTCATCCAACTTGCTTTGCTGCAGCTCAGTCTGACTGTTGGCGGGCCACTCAATATTTAATTGGGCTACGCCACGAGTCACCACCTCCAACAGCTCCTCGTACTGGGGCATTAGACAGGGCGAGACCTCATAGACGCTCTCCACGTCAACCTCCTCAGAGGAAGACAAGCAAAGTGCAGAGCCTTCACCGCAGGAGGAAGTAGCCGCAGTGCGGGCATCTGAACCCAGAGATCGGGCAGATCTGGTGGGTAAGGAAGGCGATAGGGATGCGCCCATCTCCATTCACTCCAGCAGATCTAACTGCGAACCCCACAAATGCAGCTGCCGCTCTGCCTTTGCGGAAGCGGTACCAGCACCACGAGGAATGCTGCTGAAGGCTCGCTTGTCAAAGAGAGCCTTCTGGGAATGAAGCAAACACAGTAGAGATGTGGGCAGTTGGCCCCCTAGACTGTGTGTATCCTCACCTGTGATGTAGCTTGGGCAGGGAGGAACACACAATCTAAAACATGACTTGCCCTTTGTTTTGTTTTACTTTTAGCTTTTGGCATAGTGGAGCTTATTCAGGGGTTGCCCTTTGTTTTGTTTTACTTTTAGCTTTTGGCATAGTGGAGCTTATTCAGGGGTTGCGTAAAGACAAACAATGGTAAATAAGACTCACAACACAGATTGAGACTGACAATACACAGAGAGCTTGCTGAAATGACATGCTTTTAAGCTTCATGGTCGATGACGTCACCCGCCTATGACGTCTTATCTTTCCATTGGGCTGATTACACATGTGATTCAGAGTGTGGTCATGCAGAGGGCGTTCCCCATAGCATTTAGATGCAGCTTGAGTTTCTTAAGAGTAACTATGTGGACAAAGTATTAGGGCACCTGACCATTACACAGTGACTTTAATCAAGTCAAGTGAATGTTTCATATATTTATATATGTTACTTTATGCAATACAGATTGTTTCAAAGCAGCTTTAAAGTGCTAAACAAGAAAATAGTGATACAGTGATGTAAACTGAATTCAAGTATGTGAAAAAGCAGCACTAAAAAGACAATGATAAAACGTTAATCTTCAGTTAAAATCAGTTCATTGTTTATTCAGTTCAATAACTGTGTAAAGTCCATCAATTATGGAATGAGTTTAATTCCTCTATAAATCAGATCTAGAAACAGAGAAAACAGTGATGTCATTATCCAGATCAGTTCAGTTCTCATCCAATAGTGTCAGTGCTGTCAAATCAATAATATTGACAAATATACATGTGCCCAACTAAGCAAGCCAAAAGACAACAGTGGCAAGGAACCTAAACTCCACCAGTGACAGAAAAGAAAGAAAAAAGAAAAACTTTGGGAGAAACAATGCTTACAGCAGAGTTGGTACCCTCTTTGCAGCTATAGACCTTATGTGCCAGAGAAACAAGCTTAACCCTTGAACCCTTGAACTTCACAACCTTTAAAGAACTATGTTCTATATAGTATGAATATGGGTAGTATGAGTGAAATTCGAACATACTACAGTATGTCCATTATGTTGTTATTATCACGTGACCTGCCAGCATCAATTGCATTGCTTTTCTGGCATTCATAAATCCTCTCCCATGGCCTCATGGGATATGGGAGTGTCCAGCGACTGTACACTTCAGAATCTGTGTGGAAAGCAGTAGGTCATCTGGAAACTTTTTGCCTACTGTTTTTCAAATACTATGAATTTTAATATACTACTCTTTTTGGCATACTATTGCTTGATTTCATACACATGTGGCGATGAAACACTCAAATTCAATCATTAAGAGGTGAGTCCCAATACTTTTGTCCATATAGTGTGTGTTTTTTGGTTGGTAGGTTGGTTGGTTTAAAATGTTCAGATTTTCAAAGTGCATGGCCAAAGTGCATAGGTACCTTGACACCTAACGCACACAACTATGCTACTGCAGTGAGTGACTTTGCTTTTTCGCTGATATCAAGGTTTTGATGTCTTAATACAGATGAAGGAAAAGGTCAGGCTCATACCATGAACAACGACAGCCTACATTTTTTAGAAACCCTGGTATAGTTTGTTTACATCCAGTTCTTTGATGTCACAGCACTACAATTTATTGTCTCATGATATGGACCATTTAACACATATGGCTTGATAAATTCCCCAGAAGGAAACAAAACAGAGACCAAAATGTTGCCAACATGCTGTGAACGTCAATGGCAGTTGTGGGGGGAAATTGAGAGAGTCCTTTTTTAACAGTGGCTAACCAAATAACCTGATTAGCGTTTTGCTTTATTGAATCTCTCATTAAAGTGGTACAGGGATGCCAATTTTCTGTTTATTACTGCATCCACTGTTCTGATGCATGTTAGCTGCTGTTGGACACTGCTGTAGCTGCCACATTCTAGCACTGTATTCCCATCTCATCTGCTATGACAGATTTAAAGGTGAGTGCATGCCATTAAATTAAGATAGATGGCATTTGATTGGCCAACAAGTCAATTTCCCACATGAATGGTAACAATATATTCTGCACATTCTCTTCGGTAACCTTAGTATGTTTTGAGGCCTATGCATCATCTGCCTAGACAACCAAGCAATCTCAGACCAATGTGTCTGAAATGACTATTAAATGTGGCAAAACAGCACAGGAATCTGTATTGCATAAAAATAAAAAAATAAATAAAAGATCTCATTTGTGAATAAAAAAAAGGATGTCCAGAACAATATAGTGGTGGGCAGTATGACCAAAATCTAATAACTTCATTCATGCTATGTATAATATTTGCATGTATTACTGTGAATTCAGCCTCATTCATTACAAATATATTTAGCTATTACAAATACTTTACAAATAAAAGCATGTCAATCCTTTTTTTTTTTCAGAACTTGTTTTATAGATCCTATGACATATACAGTGGTTGCTAAAAATATCAGCCCCCTTGGTAAATATGACCAAAGAAGGCTGTGAAAATCCATCTGTTTTGTTAATCCTTTTGATCTTTTATTTTAAAAATTCACAAAAATGTATCCTTTCATTGGATAATAAAAACTTAAAATGGGGGAAAATATCATTATTAAATAAATGTTTTTCTCTAATACAAATTCATCCAGAATCACTCCAGACCCTTTAGATTCCCATCTCCATGTTGGTGCTTCTCCTCTGTTGTTGGTGCAATGGCCATAGCAGAAGCTTGGTTTTGAGTTAAGTGACCCATTTCTGAGTTGTTTTTGAGGTTTGTGCTTGGGTTATTATACAGTTAGAAGATCCAAACATGGCCCATTATAAGATTTTTTACAGAGTCAGTCACTTACTGATTTTTTAAAAATTTGTATCTGTTGTTATTTGATAGAATCTATGATCCCATGTGTCTAAACAAGATGTCCAGGACCTCCAGCAGAATTATAGGCCAACGACATCAAAAATACAGCTATATATTTCATTGTATACACTGGGTATACTTTTTATCTCTGTGTTCACCAAACCCATCTTGAGTGTTTGCTGCTAAAAAGCTAATTTATAGTTTCATCTTATTTCATAGAAGCCAGTCGCATTTGAAGTTCCAGTCTTGTCTGATAACTGAATACGCTTTAATTTGTTTTTGGATGAGCTAGGAGAATTCTTCTTTTAACCCTCCCAAACAACATGTGGTGATGTAGGTTTTGTTTGACAATTTTTTTTAAGGTTTTCTGAACCCGAGATACAACTATTTTCTGCAATTCTCCAGCTGTGATCCTTGGAGAGTCTTTAACCACTCAGACTCTCCTTCTCACCATGCATTAGGACGATATAGACACACGTCTTCTTCCAGGCAGATTCATAACATTTTATGTTGATTGAAAATTCTTAATTATTGCCCTGATGGTGGAAATGGGAATTTTCATTCCTCTAGCTCTTTTCTTAAAGCCACTTCACCAATTTGTGAATCTCAATTATCTTTTGCTGCACATCAGAAATATATTCTTTGGTGATGGATGATTAAGAGAATTTGGGCTTTGTTTTCCCTCTTCTTTATATTTCTGTGAAACAGGTAGCCATGGCTGGATAATTTCATGTTTATAATCACGCTGGAGTGCTCAAAAGTGTGAATATGCTTCAGTTATCATCTCTTGGTTCTAACAGTGCTACTGATACTTTCTGCTCGACTCTTACATCTCGTTTATTTTATTCATAAGAATTTATGGGGGGGGGGGTAATAGGTTATTGCTTGAGAAATTCATTACATTGTGAAAACACTGTGGCAACTTGTAATATAATCACAGTTTGTTAATACCAGCACATAATGTAAAACAGTGTTTACAATGTAATAAGAACCACAAGGTAAATTCTTGGATGAATTGGAAGTGCTGCTCTCAAACTGTCCTGAGGATGGTACTCAACTAGTAATGCTTGGACACTTCAGCATCCTCTTAGATAAACCTCAGACAGCAGACTTCCACACTCTGCTTGCCTCTTTTGATCTCAAGAGAGTTAACTATGGCTACTCACAAATCAGCCAACCAACTGTACCTTATTTACACATGACTCTGCTACACTGATCATGTACTTGTTACTCCACTGCACACCCCAGATCACTTCCTCACTCTTAAACTCAACATGGTTCCTGACATATAACATGCCCCTCCACACGTTATCTTTCGACCTAACCGAAAGCTCACTCTCACCCTCCTGGCTATCTGCTATGGTTTAATCTTAGCTTCCTCCCCCTAAGCAGTTATCATCTCTTGATGCTAACAGTGCTACTGATACTTTCTGCTCGACTCTTACATCTTGTTTAGACGGTGTTTACCCTTGTCTTCCAGGCCAGGCCATACCACCCCTTCTGTCCCTTCTGATGTTCTCTGCAAGCATCGTTCAAAGCTCAGGGCTGCTAAAAAGGCTGTAGTGAAAATAGAAAAATACTACTGACTTTAAATGTGTATCAGTCACTTCTCTGTTCCTTCTCTGCTAATGTCTCCACTGCTAAAAGGACAAAGTATAATAACACAATTAACAATTTGTCTAACTCTTGCATGCTCTTTAAGACATTTTGCTCCCTCCTTTGTCATCCATCTACTCCTCCTTCATCAACTCTAATAGCTGACGATTTTGCCATGTTCGTCATTAATAAAAATTAATGACGAAAATCCTACTACTTGTCTGTTTGATTCTATTTCATTTCATCTCCTTCAAGCCATTTCTCCTGCAGTTGTACCTGCACTCACATCAACACATCCCTTCACACTGTTATTTTTTCCATTATCATTTTGACAGGCTCCTATAACCCCACTACTTGAGAAACCCATCTTAACCCATCTACAGGTCCTTCTCAAAAGATTTGCATATTGTGATTAAAGTTCATTATTTTCCATAATGTAATGATAAAAATTAAACTTTCATATATTTTAGATTCATTGCACACCAACTGAAATATTTCAGGTCTTTTATTGTTTTAATACTGATGATTTTGGCATACAGCTCATGAAAACCCCAAATTCCTATCTCAAAAAAATGTGCATATTTCATCCGACCAATAAAAGAAAAGTGTTTTTAATACAAAAAAAAAAAGTCAACCTTCAAATAATTATGTTCAGTTATGCACTCAATACTTGGTCAGGAATCTTTTTGCAGAAATGACTGCTTCAATGCGGCGTGGCATGGAGGCAATCAGCCTGTGGCACTGCTGAGGTGTTATGGAGGACCAGGATGCTTCGATAGCAGCCTTAAGCTCATCCAGAGTGTTGGGTCTTGTGTCTCTCAACTTTCTCTTCACTATATCCCACAGATTCTCTATGGGGTTCAGGTCAGGAGAGTTGGCAGGCCAATTGAGCACAGTAATACCATGGTCAGTAAACCATTTACCAGTGGTTTTGGCACTGTGAGCAGGTGCCAGGTCGTGCTGAAAAACGAAATCTTCATCTCCATAAAGCTTTTCAGCAGATGGAAGCATGAAGTGCTCCAAAATCTACTGATAGCTAGCTGCATTGACCCTGCCCTTGATAAAACACAGTGGACCAACACCAGCAGCTGAAATGGCACCCCAGACCATCACTATAGGAATTTTGGGTTTTCATGAACTGTATGCCAAAATCATCAGTATTAAAACAACAAAAGATCTGAAATATTTCAGTTGGTGTGCAATAAATATAAAATATATGAAAGTTTCATTTGTATCATTACTTTATGGAAAATAATGAACTTTTATCACAATATGCCAATTTTTTGAGAAGGACCTGTAAACATAAACATAGAGTAGTAGTTCCGGCTACGATGTTCTTCCGCAAGACACAAGCGGTTTATTAACCGCTAGAGCGTCATAAGTTACCGACTGCAGCTTTAACTCACGCAATATACTGTAGTATGGTATACTGTATTGCTTAATTACTGTTTAGCTGGATTACTGAGCTGATATTCATCAGGAACAGAAAGTCAATACAAAGTTTAGATTTATGTTCCTTTTTACTTTTGTCTTAAATTGCCACGACCATGGGAAGCTTCAACTGAAAAAAAAAAATATATATTACCATAGACCACAGACATGATGTCATCTACTTTTTGTAATATGAGGCAGACATACTCTGTACAGAGGGAAAGAAAACAAACATATTTGACATCTTTCATAAGACAACAAAATGAAAATGTACTAATGCCTCATTTGTCTTTAAAAATCCTTGGCTTGGACAATAACTATGAGACATGCATGGTCAAAAACTATAATTTGATGGTGCTTAATAGTGAAATAAAGAGTAGTTTGAATGGGTGCAAGGCTGTGATGACTCATGCATTTCCATGCAACAACAAAGACGAGGAGAATTATCTCTGACTTTTTATCACTGCAGTCCAAAGGTGAGCTGTCCCCATACAATTAAATGATTCACTATTCAGACTGAGAGGTTTTTTGCTTAAACTACAGAGTAACTTTTTCCACCTCCTTCCAGACAGACAAGCAATAGCTGGAAGCAATAGCTTTAAAATATGACAGTTGTATTTTGGCCATCTGATCTTGAATGGTGTTCTCACTTGTTTGAAAAATTCAATGAATTCGTGGATGAATTGCCTTTAACTGAAAATTAAGTGTTCACTACTGTAATTTTCAACATTCAATATTCCTATGTAATATTATAAAGTGCTTTGTTATTCTGAATTGTTAAAAAGCACTATATAAATAAAGGTGACTTTACTTTTAATTTCCAAATATAGCTTCCTCCAAAACATACATTTAATGGTAAACGTCAAAGATTAGCAGACAGGCTGTCAATTGATCAAACGATCAGCTGTTTCCCCATAAAAAAGTTAGTGACCTCAATGCAAATTGAGGTCTTGAACAACCTCCAAAGTCATAGTTGGTTGCTGTCACCAGATGCTGAGTGGTGCCGCAGGTGTTCTTACACTTAAAGAAAAGGTTTGAAATACAGTACATGGCTCTTCTCATCTAGTGTGCAACCATCTTCGCACTGACTGTACATTATGTTGCTCATTTTGAGGCTTCTCTTAGGGAAAAGGGCTCTTATAGCAATGGCATGCAAAGTGATGGAACATCATTTATGATTCATAACCTGGCAATTTAAATGCACTGGGTGGGTTGGCGGGTGTTAATTTCAAACCCTGCGTGTTACATGTCTGCTCGTTGCCAAGCTTAACCATTAAACAGTATTTTGTTATAACAAGGGAAGGATGTTTTCCCTGGTAAATTTACGAACTGTCCTGACAATCTGTATGCCACTACACATTTTGATTAAACACTACACTTTAATTAACACATCTATATTTAAGGCCACTTTTATCTGTTGTGCCATATTGTGCCAATTGATTTAAAAATCTTAATCTAATTTTTGCTGAGATCCATGTGATTATTATGGAGCCCCTAAATGGTCTTTTGCATGAAAAAAATACAAATAAAACAAAAATAAATACACAGACTCTGTGTGTGCACTGGAAACTATTGCTCGCTCATGGGAAACTTTTGTGTGCGCACAGAAGGAATTGTTTTCGTTACAGTGTAAAACGAACTAAATATACTTTGTGTATCATTGTAATTTTACTGCAAAGATGTATATATTATTCCAAAGACATGACAAAATGGTAAGGGGCGTAACATTTCCATCACATGCTTGAGGCATTCGACCAATCACAATGCACTGGATATAGCTGGCTCACTCAGAGCTCACCTCACTTTTCATAACAATGAGCTTGCTAAAAATAGACGCGTTTCAGAAAGGCGGGCATAGAGGAGAAACAATAATTATAGTATGTGGAATTTTTTTTTTTTTTTTTTTTACCTTAAACCACAAACATTTCATTACACCAAATATACAAATAATGTTATTTTTAGCAACAACATCATATGAACACTTTCAGTTATTTGCAGGTCTGGAAAACCTGTGGGGGGGGGGAAAAAAAACAGAGTATGGGAAACCATTTGTGTTTTGGCTATTTGATAACATTTCTAAAAATAAATGTTTCATACAAGTTGGGAGATTTCATGACAAACATTTAAGGATCATTTAAACACAATTGAATGAATTCAAGGTGCACATTTTCATTATGCAGAACTCTTTAAACAAGTCTTTTTTTTTTTTTTTTTTTTTTTTTTTTACAATTGGCATGTGCCATGCAAACCAGCAAAAGATAAGGACGCAAACATGTAGGCCTAGTAAAAGAAAATGTATCTGTATTTAAGTTGATTATTGGCCTACTCTTGTCAGAGAGCTGGTTTGGTTTCTGAGGGACAGAGATGGCAATGCGGCTGTTTGACTGGCAATCGCCCTGAGTTTACTGCGCTGTGCCCAACCCTGCTCCTGGTGATCAACTGTCTTGCAAAGTTTAGCTCCAATCCTAATCAAACACACCTGAAGCAACTAATTAAGATCTTCAGGCTCACTTAAAAATTAAAGGCAGGTGTGTTTGATTAGGCCAAACTTTGCAGGACAGTCGATTGCCAGGAGCAGGGTTAAGGCGGGCATACACTGTGCGATTTCTGTGCGATTTAGGCAAGGTACAAACTCACACTGTACGGGTAGATGGCATGCGATGTAAAGCCAAAGCTCACGATTTTTGTGCGCTCACTGTACGGTCCGATTGCCGAGTTGCGATTTGACTGCTCACACTATACGTGAGGAAACAACCGAATCAAAACGTAGGATCCCAAATCCCTTAGTTATGCAGTTGTCTGTTTGTGTTGTTACCAACCTGGTCTCACAGAATTCCGTGAAATGTCCACGGGCCCTTAACGCAAAATCCGTGAAACCATCTACTGAAACAAACTGAATAACTGTCTGGTTAACGTCATTATGGCATTTGATGTTTGAAAAGAAACAAATACTTCAAATGTTGCGTTTCCAAATGAGAAAGCACGTCCGTTGAGCGAGTTCTGTACTCCGTCATTGAAACGGGTATCCGTCCGTGTCATTGACTTCCATTGGAGGTATATCCCTGGCCGCGTCACGGAATTTGGGGCAATTCCGTGATGGTTTCATGGATTTTGAGTTAAGGGCCCGTGGACATTTCATGGAATTCTGTGAGACCAGGTTGGTTGTTACCTACAGTGTTAATAAACTCAAACACCATCACATCATTAAAAGGCTTACCGAAAGAGGAGCATACAAATATCTGCCGTTCAAAGGACACCATAAGTGGGTCACAATTACCACCTCTGTTGTTCCTATCATTTATAACATTTTCTTCAATCAATCAATCAATCACCTTTATTTATATAGCGCTTTAAACAAAATACATTGCGTCAAAGCACTGAACAACATTCATTAGGAAAACAGTGTGTCAATAATGCAAAATGATAAAAGGCAGTTCATCATTGAATTCAGTTACGTCATCTCTGTTCAGTTTAAATAGTGTCTGTGCATTTATTTGCAATCAAGTCAATGATATCGCTGTAGATGAAGTTACCCCAACTAAACAAGCCAGAGGCGACACAATTTCACAATTTCTTCTTTGAAGCATCAGATTTCTCTTTGAAGCTTCTCTTTGAAGATGTGTGTTAAAAACTCTATAAAATCACAATGGCCTTGCCTTTTTATTATGACTTTAGAGAATTTATTAAATTCCACTATGAATTAAAGTATATCTAAAGTATATATATATTTTTTTTTTTTTTTTTTTTTTTTTTTACAAGGAACTGTTAACTTGAGCTAGAGGAGTTTGACATTAGGAAGCTGCGAAGCTAAAAAAAATATGATAATATAATACGCATAAAAGCATCAGCACACACATTTTGCCCAGATTAGTAAAATCTTTATAATAATTATTATTATTACTATTTTTATTTTCAATAAATTATTAATAATCAGCAACCTCAATATCAGTTTTTTTTTTCTCATAATTATTTTTTTTTTTTTTATGGATGACATCTTCCACCAATGTGTCACATTATTCATTAGACTTGCATCCTTTTTATGATGTGCTGTATTATTTAATGGAATTCCAATTATGGTTTTCAAAGACTGGATATGCTGACTGTTGTGCAGCCCTTTACTAATCTATATTGTTGAATAAAGGTGCTTGAATTGTTTCTGATCCTTGATGCTCGAGCTTTGGTGGTTCCTCAAAGTATTTTTTTTTTTATTATTATTATTATTATTATTATTATTATTATTATTATTATTATTATTCAAGTTGGGGCTACAGTATATCTTTAATTTAAACTGTTGTTCAGATTTCAAATTACATCTGCAAGTACATTTCTATCACTATCTTCCATTTTTTTCATATCCATTTTGATGTCACTTCAGATTCCTGATGTGACACAAAAGCATTCTCTTTGCTCATTCACAGATGAAGTAAGGCCCTGTCCACACGAAGGCAGGTATTTTCAAAACTGCAGCTTTTTCAGGGCAGTTTGGCAATTTGTCCACACGCAAACAGCACCAGGTCACTGAAACTGAACATTTTTGAAAACTCCGGTTGCAGTGTTATCGTGTAGACAACAAAATTGGAGATTTTGGCTTGTGATGTCGGGGCATGCACTGTTATCTCGGCCTAATGAAACTTTTTCTCTTTGGCCAACATGGCTTTACAGTTGAGATTATATCGCCAATCGGTAAATCGGGTCCACCTGTTTAGATGGTCAAATAAATGTTATAAACATAAAAAAAAAGATTTATTTTGTAAGGGTAATATCAAGACCGGTTTATGGCCACATTAAACCATTCTCTGTGATGTATTTCATATTTCCCAAGATCAAAACATCCTTTATTAAACTATTTTGTGGATTAAATGCATTTTAATCCGAAATTACTCAATATATAGGGAGGAATAGCTGTCATTCAATATATTTTGGAGGAATTGTTGGCAATCATTAGAGCTCTTTTTGGAGCTCATGGGTAGAACGGTCCTTTTTTGAAAGAGTGCCAAGACATTGTTCAAAGGTTTTCATGGGTGTGGTAATCTGACTAATCCCAAATTGTGCCTTGAGTACCCTTTCTAGATAGCTTTGAATAATCTACTGTTTTCATTTGCTCACCAACTTCTACCCCAACTCATCCAAAAATAAGTGTGATTATTAAAAGTTTAGCTGCAAAGAATTCATAGGTAAACACAATTTATTTCAGGAAAGAAGAAGGCTTCTTAAGGTATTCCATATTGGTCAGTCCTTAATGATTTATATTGCCAGTTTAGGTCACTATAAACATTTTCAGAATTTAAATAAAAATGTTCATTGCATTATTCATATTGATAAACATGCATTTTGGTTTCAGAATCAGAATCAGAAAGAGCTTTATTGCCAAGTATGCTTGCGCATACAAGGAATTTGTTTTAGTGACATAAGCTTCCAGTACACAGAGACAACAACACAGACAAAAAAAAAAAAAAAAAACACATAAACAAACAAGAACACAAGGCTTCTTGTAACTGTACAATGAAATAAATTCATTTCACTAATGCATAATGCATTTTCCATTTTCACAGACAGAGACGAACATGCTCTGTGCATTTATGAGTTGCATGCACAGCATTATGGGACTAAATTCACATGTCTTAGGGGATTGCTTTCATCTCACTGCCATCTTGCAATACATTGCATCTCACAGAATGAGTTAAACCGGTGTTTAAGGAGTTGTAGGGGTGTCCGTGTCATCAGTTACTGTCATGATGACTTGGGTAAACTGCTTCAAAGGGAGTGCAAGCAAAGAGTGTGCTAGAGGTAGGCAGAGCTAGCCATGCTGGACCCCCAGCTCACTGAAATTCCATTACCATGGTCAAACTCAGTAAGATGTCAATGATCACTTTTTCCTGGAGAAACTCAATCCAATCACAGGCCAGCAGTATATTACTCAGTGTAATCAAACTACAGAGCATGTGATGAAGCTAAACCCTGAGTGCTATTTATAGATAGGAATCATTAAAAAAAAAAAAAAAAAAAAAAAGAGTAATGAAATGGATAGCTCAATTTTGAAATTCTGATTGGATGAGCATCAGCCAAAAGACTTCGTAAAGTTACTATGTAGACATCACAAAGCATATTATTAGCATCACTTTTGCTATGCCATACCACTACCCGTTACATTATCTAAATCATAACTATTTAAATATATTCTTATTGGTGTTTTACCCTGTATAATACATGCTTGCACTCTCATTATATCTCACTACTTAAAGGGTTAGTTCACCCAATAATCTAAATGATGTCATTAATAACTCACCCTCATGTCGTTCCAAACCAGTGAGACCTTGTTTATCTTCGGAACACAGTTTAAGATATTTCAGATTTAGTCTGAGAGCTCTCAGTCCCTGCATTGAAACTGTGTGTACGGTATACTGTCCATGTCCAGAAAGGTAAGAAAAACAATCAAAAGTAGTCCATGTGACATCAGAGGGTCAGTTAGAATAATTTGATGCATCTAAAATACATTTTGGTCCAAAAATAGCAACAACTATGACTTTATTCAGCATTGTCTTCTCTTCAGTGTCTGTTGTGAGAGAGTTCAAAACAAAGCAGTTTGTGATATCCGGTTCGCGAACGAATCATTCGATGTAACTGGATCTTTTTGAACCAGTTTACCAAATCTAACTGAATGATTTTAAACGGTTCACGTCTCCAATACACGTTAATCCACAAATGACTTAAGCTGTTAACTTTTTTAAATGTGGCTAACACTCCCTCTGAGTTCAAACAAACCAATATCCCGGACTAATTAATTTACTCAAACAGTACACTGACTGAACTGCAGGTTTGGTGATTAGATTAATGGACTGCCATATTGAACTGAACATGATGCGTTTGTGTGCAATACCTGTGAATTGTCCTAGCCACAACACAAATGTTATTTGGTGCTTCTCCTTTGGTGTGTGACCACCTTTAGGGGACAGCTGTCTATGTAGCCAACAGACAACAAGATCATTGTACTACACCTCCCTTCAGTTTGTGGATCTCAAGCCAATAGAGCACTATTGGGAGGTGGAACAGCACATATGCAGCATGTATGAGCAACTGACAAATCTGGAGCAACTGTGAGATGCTGTCATGTCACTGTCAACATGGACCAGAATCTCTAAGGAATGCAGGGCCGCTGCTGGCCAAATGGGTGCCCTAAGTAGGATTGTATTGTTGTGCCGCCCTTCCTCAAATATGATGAAAAAAAATAAAAAAACTAATATAGGGGTGAAATAGAACATTAATCAAAAAAGTAAATGAATACATTTTATTATTTACAAATTACAATTGTAGCTCTCGACATTTACCTATGGCTATAACTTTATTATGACTAATTATTTTATAGTCTCAAGCAATCAGAAATCATGAAGGAGGAAATTAAGAAGTTTTACTATGATAAAACCATGGTTTATTTTTGTAAGGGTTGTGATATGCACGTTTTTTGTTGAATAAATTATATAGGCTGTGTGATAGATAGATAGATATATATATATATATATATATATATATATATATATAAAGGTGGCCAAAAATTAAAGACTAAGTGGATATTTGAATGAAATGTTTGGTCAGTAGCCTAAACAAGGATTTTATTGTCCTGTAAGTGTAACAGCAGCAATTAAATGGCATTTGGCTCCCTTTGGAGGCATTTGTAATAACATGTACATACATAGTTTATTTTGTATTTGCCCACATTATGCATTTTAACAGTGCATTTTTATTATTAAGAAATCATTATTCCCTCACTGTATTTTTATATAATGCATTTTAAGTCATTTTAAAGGCTATTGATGGCTTAGGTCTGTTTTTATAGCATCAACAACACAAAAACATTACAGTATATTATGAATACTTATTTGTAAATTATTATTTGAAGTAACAAAACCATGGTTAATTTGCAGTTACCATGGCTACAAGAACGATGATTCATGGTGTTATTGTTAAAACCATGGGTAAAAAAAATAAATAAAAAAAATAAAAATAACTTCCCCGGGAATGTGCCTGAAAGTGATAAACGGACCTTATGGACCTAAATGATTCATAATTTATTTTAATGTATTTTAAAAATGTATAAGGTGTGCATTGTAGCTGACACCTAAATGAACACATTACAATTATTTTATGACTGCAAGTCTTTCTCCTCAAATGCTATTGAGCATCAAATTTGCATTTGAGCCCATTCGATAAAGTAGCATAATTTACATGATTTACAGTTTATTTTAATAAATATTAAACATTAAATTCAATTGTGCATTATAGCGGACAGATCCTTTTCCTATTTGGTGCCTTAACTCTGGAATAACCTGGAGGCAGACATACTCTTGTAGTTTAAATCTAGATTGAAGACCCATCTCTTTAACCTGGCTTACACATAACATACTAGTATGCTTTAAATATTTAAAGGATTTTTAGGCTGAATTAATTAGGTAAACCGGAACCGGAAGCACCTCCCATAACACCCTATGTACTTGCTACATCATTAGAAGAATGGCATCTACACTAATATTAGTCTGTTTCTCTCTTATTCCGAGGTCACCGTAGCCATCAGATCCAGTCTGTATCCAGATCAGAGGGTCACTGCAGTCACCCGGATCCAGTACGTTTCCAGACCAGATGGTGGATCAGCACTTAGAAGGGACCTCTACAGCCCTGAAAGACAGCGGAGACCAGGACAACTAGAGCCCCAGATACAGATCCCCTGTAAAGACCTGGTCTCAGATGACAACCAGGACAAGACCACAGGAAACAGATGATGCTACTGATGTTAGAAAAGTGTATATTAATATCGCATGTAACTTTAGAGACGGTCCCTAAATGTAAGACTCTTGAACATCCAACATCAAGGCAACTTTATGCCAGTTTTTTTTTTTGTTTGTTTTTTTTACACTTTTAGTTTTCTCTTGCACATGTATTTTTTTGTTTGTTGTTGTTGTTGTTGTTTTTTTAGCAACTGGGATGGTGCCCCCTCTGGGAGTTGGTCCCTTACGCAAACTGCGTACTGTGCGTATAGGAAGCGGTGATACTGAAGGAATGTCTCTAGCTTCTTGCTGAATCCACCCTGCAAATAATTTAATCTGGGGGCAAAGAGGCATTCTGCACAGCATCAGAAATATGTAGTCAAAAAATAGCACATGTACAGTAATGTCCTCCAATGGGAACTTTATTGACCGATGTAACATTTTACTGTAGTCGATGCAACCTGCATCTTTCAGCCTTCCACAGGTAGCTAGTAAGCACTGTGGTATAAACATTGTTTAGTGTGCATTGAACTATCAGTTCACATGCTGCTTTGTTTCTCAGCTTGCACTGGGATTTATCGACAAGACAATTCATGCATAACACTGTGAATGAGCACAATGGGCATTCAATTTCGAGCTGAGAAAGAAACTCCATTCCTTATCAATGTTGTGAGACTGGCCACAAAGAAACAGATGCAAATTCACAAAAGACATCAAACGGCTCAAAGAGATATTTACGATTGTGCCATTGCTCCATGAATAGAAAGTCTTTTGGTTGCTGGATTGGAGCTGAGAGTTGAGTGAAATGGACTGTAAATCTCTGGAGTGGACAATCCTGCAGCCACTGGCAGAGCAATAGACACCATGTTTCATTCTAACTAATGTCGTTGTTTAGTAATGTTGCCTGCCTAGGTGTTATAAATGACAGCCCATGCTGAGATTTATGCAACTGATTCTAGATATTCCTGATGACCTGTTTTACCTCCTCTCAGCTTTTTACCTTGTGATGTGCACTTGCTTGATGCAACATCGGGATCCTAAGCAGTCCTATATGCCATGTAGTTTCATTCTATCTCAAAAGAAATGACTGAAGATTTAATGTTGAAATTTTGCAAATTACTAGCATATCTCAATGCAATGCACAGTTCACAGGTAATACAGTGGTTACATCTTGAATTTGAATATAGAATCTGTTTTGCAATCTTTGAAGCTGGACCAAGTAAAAAAAAAAACAAAAAAAAAAAAAACCTTGGCTTTATTCAATGAGATTTTTCTAAATAAAGCTTGACAACTGGAAACTGAAACTTAACATGAAAAGATACATTCAAAGCCATTGTGAAAGAGCATTAATTCATATATTAAATTAAATTAAAAACACAGTACACTACAAATAGGATACTTAGACTAATTATCTAGCTAGATATCTTAGTTTGTCCATATTGCTCACCCTCCTGTTCTCATAAGCAGTTTGATTGGTGATCATGCCAGCTAGTGAGAATTTACCCCATCATCATATTTTAGTATTTTTGGATGAACTATCCCTTTAATCCACCTAATATGTTTATTATTATTATTATTATTATTATTATTATTATTATTATTATTATTATTATTATTATTATTATTATTCAGAAGAATACATCTTTTTTTTTTTTTGAAAATGAATGTAGCACTTTACTTCATGTGGCTTATTACATTAATCATACACAATCCCTAAATGTGCAATCATGCAGATGTTTCTGAAAGAACATGAACCACAGCTAACCTTTTAATTTCAATTAATTTTGTCTAAACTATAAAACGGGGACTTGATTTATGAAAAAGTTCATAAGTTTAAGTTCTGCTACTGAAAGGCTACCCCAAATGGGAATGAACCCTCTGCACTTGAGTCAGTGGGACAGAGTTACTGTCTTTGTCATTTCCTCTGTGTGAAACAATGCAGCATAATCAGGCTGCTGAGTCTCACTCGGCACAGCAGAGGTGAGACACTACTCTTTTGTGTCAGACTGTGTGTGCAGCTCTCAGACAGATAAGATATTCATGGTCTTTAAAACAGCATTAACTCCGTTAGATTGTACTGACCACAGACCAGGAAAAAGTACCACCGTGAGAGATAATGTCCTTCATTTGCCATCAGGAGCATCTCAAGCTGTTCAGCAACTGTTTCTGTTTAGAGGTGGAAGGCTAGTTTGATGTAGACCAGCAATAAAACGATAAACTATCTGAAGAGGAAATCCACATTAACACATTGTTTAGTTAGCAAATGAATTTGCACCTATTTGTGCGCCCATGGGCATGCTGGTCTAAAAAAAAGAGGTGTGTTCAGGAGCACTGATAGCACATTGCGATTTTAAGGAGCTGAAAATGGACCAACTCAAACCTGGTCTAAAGTCTAATGTCAATGACGCAATATGTTTTCGTTATTTAAAGAGTGTGTTGGTAGAAAATGCGCCTCTGGGCGGGTCCACAGTGCACGTTTACTTTGCTTATTACACACAGGGATGTGCATCACACAAACATGGACAATATTAAAAACAAAAAGGATTACAGTGTAAAAGAATATTGAGTAGGCTACATAAATATAAAAATTTTATGATTGATCGTCATTGCCTGTAGAATTAGGGGCCGTTCACATTGCGCGCTCAAATTCGTTATTTCCAATGTAGGCGCGCGAATGCGCGCTCATAAATGGAAGTGACGCATCGAGTTAAAAACATTTCAACTTTTCAGAATGCCGCAAGCGCACCGCGGGTCATGTGACAAGAACTAACCAATCAGCTTCATCCTTTCCCGTAACAATGTTGAAAGCTCAGCTAAGATGAAGGAACTGCTGATCATAGTTGTATAAGGATTGCCATTTTTAAATAAATTTAGTAGCAGAGCTACTGCAAACGATTTTTTAGAGCTGCAAATCCATTTATCCTTTGTTGAATTTTCTGCGTCTTCATGGAGAGCGCACATCATGGTTGCTTAGCAAATGCAGATGCCTCAGGGGCGCAACTGCCCGAGCGCTTTGGAAAGAAGGAGAAAACGGCGCACCTAGCGTTTTCCGTGCGATTTTAGGCACGATATGTGAACGGCCCCTTAGGCTCCCTAATTTGCAATTCAGCCTATTACTACTTATAATTATGAATTAAATCGTACTTCATACTTCCGACTGCAGCCTATATTTTACAATGTGAATGAAGCTTCGTTGTATCTGTCTGCTGTTACATAAATGTAATAAATGTAATAAATGTAAAGATCATTGTTATATAGAGGGAAATAGTTAAGGGCACATTTGGAGGAGCCATGCATGGCATTTAAAAAAGCACAATCAGTAGCTCTTCATGGTTGACGGAACTAAATATAGTATCCTGCAGAAGTCAGGCTTGACATGTTCACAGTCAGGCCTGCTACTGTTGCTCTTTGGAGGAGGCTCACTTATCTGCATGTTTGCCATTACCCCATGTCAAACTGATATGAGTAAGTGCCCTGCCAGCTAAAAACAGTGTTGCATTTTGCTGCTCTCATGAGCGCATTGTCAAGGTGCTTTCGTGCCTTTTCTACCGGCACTGACAGCAGCATCAGACCTCTATCTCCAGCCTGATGATGTGCCTGGCATCCAAAGCCAAAGAGTATGCAAATCATAAGAAGACGAAAATGCACATTGGCAAAACAGGAAACAATCTGCCTGCACCTGATTTTAAAGGTCCCATTTTTCGTGCTTTTTTGAAGCTTTGATTGTGTTTACAGCGTGCAACATAACATGTGTTCATGTTCCGCGTGTAAAAAAAAAACTGTCATAAAAATGGGCTGATGACTTCCTTGTTTTATAAAGTCCCTCCTTCAGAAACACGTAAAGAGTTCTGATTGGGCCAGCGGTTCCGGTGTTGTGATTCGACAGCAGCTGAGCGCACGCGGCCCTCCTGGAAACGCGATTGGGCTAGTTTTGAGAAGCAAGTGGGCAGGAGCATGTTCTGGAGATGTAATTATAATCACAGGAGCGTCTTTACTGACGAGATGCGCATGAAAATCACATTCGATTTTTTTGCACAGCCCTAACATCTAGTTAACAAAGCTAAACAGCGTTGCCCTTTGTGTAATAAATCACAGAAACGGTTAAACGCACCAACTTAAATAATAAAATACACTTACCGGTTGTGGTCCATAAACAACGCCTTCTCCAGACAAAGAGGGAACTGCTCCATCTTTCAGGAATAATCTTTGTGCGAATCCCGCATCAAACTGATTGAGATTGAAGAAGTTGTCCTCAGCAAGCTGTCCTCAGCAAAATGTGCTGCACATAGTTTTACATGTGGATTATAATTTTCGGGGAACCGAGATAAACATAAATTGTAACCATTAATCTCCAAGTACAGCGTCCCTGGGATGCCCAAACAAAGGTGATTGGACTCAGAGATGAAAATAACAGCGTTTCGACGACATGGCGACAAACACACGCAACTCTTCCTCTTCTCCGTCGGAGCGCAACAGGACCACGCCCCCTTGTTGTGTATTCATATCAATCACCTTTATTTATATAGCGCTGTAAACAAAATACATTGCGTCAAAGCACTGAACAACATTCATTTGGAAAACAGTGTCTCAATAATGCAAAATGATAGTTAAAGGCAGTTCATCATTGAATTCAGTTATGTCATCTCTGTTCAGTTTAAATATTGTCTGTGCATTTATTTGCAATCAAGTCAACGATATCGCTGTAGATGAAGTGACCCCAACTAAGCAAGCCAGAGGCGACAGCGGCAAGGAACCAAAACTCCATCGGTGACAGAATGGAGAAAAAAACCTTGGGAGAAACCAGGCTCAGTTGGGGGGCCAGTTCTCCCCTGACCAGACGAAACCAGTAGTTCAATTCCAGGCTGCAGCAAAGTCGGATTGTGCAGAAGAATCATCTGTTTCCTTTGGTCTTGTCTTGGTGGTCCTCTGAGACGAGGTCTTTACAGGGGATCTGTATCTGGGGCTCTAGTTGTCCTGGTCTCCGCTGTCTTTCATATGGGCGGAGGTTAGTCAAAAAACTGTTTTAGTGACGTCATTACTGCAGGAACTAGAGGGATGTAGTCCAAACCGGTCATTTTTTGTAGGCGAATTCTGTTAAATAAAATATCTCACTTGGCATTTGAACTTTGAGCTTTAGAATTTTACAGATATTATTTCTAGTCTAACAACATCATTACACACTAACTAAAGTTTAAAACAAGGGATCACGAAGAACGGGACCTTTAAGCGATCATATTTGTCTTTTCAAAAAACACAGGTACATTGTATTTCAAACATATCAGCATAAATTAGGAACCCCATAACACGTAAATATTTATAATATTATCTGATTAGATGCATGTCCAGGCCAAAAAAATTAATTATTATACTGCAATATTACATAATGTTTTGACTGAGACAAGCAAATATGAATCATGTCTTGGCATAAAACGTCCAAAATCAAGCTGCAGCACCGATACATAGCTGAAATCATAGTAAAAACATAAAATAAAAAAATAAAATAAAAAATCATACAGTACATCATACTATGGAGGGTTTATTGGGTCAGATTATAAACTAAAAGTCTAAAACTAAAAGTCTTATACCAAAACTAAAAATCTAAATTTGAAACTTAAAGTCCAAGTTGATAATTAATTTGGTATTTAGGATTGGGCATTTGGTATTTAAGATAGGGCATTTTGTATATAGGATTGGGCATTTGGTAATTTAGCCATTTAGGATTTAGTATTGGCCATTTGGTAATTTAGCCATTTAGGATTTAGGATTGGCCATTTTTGGGCATTTAGGATTGGGCATTTAATCATTTAGCCATTTAGGATTGAGGATTGGGGATTTGGGGATTTAGGATTGGGCATTTGAAGATTGAGGATAGGGAATTTGAGGATTGAGGAGTGTATGCAAATTAGGAGGCGTGGCCCAAATACTGGAGGCTGGGTTTGAAATGGCTGGTGCGCAGAGGCACCTTATGGACAGCAGAGGGAGTTCCCAGTGCTAAGGAGCACACTGTAATGAAACCAAACGGAGCGAGTGATCGGCTTGAGCGAGGACTGTGTGATAACTTCATCTTAATGACAGCTTTGTAACATTTGTGGCCTCAAACACAAACTCACCAGTGAAAGAAGTGCTATCAATTTGACAACGAGAAAGCAGCAGACAGTGCAGCAGGTAAGATGCTAACATCATCTACTAGTTCCCTTTCGAAGGGAACTTTGACAATACGTCATTGACGCTATGGGGAACGCCTCAGGTGTGACAGGTGTCTGAAATCAAATATCAACTCACAGCAATCATGCTGACCGGCGACAGCCGTGAATCACTAGCGTGTGTGACCTGGATATAAAAAGGGTGCCTTGAAACCATGACAATATCCTTTTCATCTTCAGGGACTGTTTTGTCTGATTTAAAATGTCTGATTTAAATGTCTGCTTACAGCGAAAATGAAAAACACATCACAAGGCAAGTCCTAAAAATTTTGTGAAATGTGCTGACCCGTGCCCAAGATATTTGTCGCCGGGTGACACTCACGAGATGTGTGTGTACTGTTTGGGTGAAGAGCACGCACAGGATGCTATTGAGGGAGCGTCCTGTGCAAATTGTGAGAATTTTTCTATGAGAACGCTCCGCTCTCGTCGGGCTCTCTTCTTGAGGGAAGAGAGTTCAACATCTGGTCCTCGCGGATCGGGTCCCGCTCGTGCCGAAGCAGAGCGGCACAACGCGCTTCATGGGGCTCTCAGATGGAGCTCGTTGACAGTCTCAAGAGGGGCATTAACCTCTCGGACGCGTCATCGGCTGACGAGAGTGAGCTGCAGGTGGATGACGGAGACTTTTCTCCTACTGATACTGCAGCGATTGCTCTTCGGGCTGGGCAAGAGTGGGCTGAGGAGGATGATTTAGATCCTCAACCTTGTCAGCCATTCTGCCCCGTGTACGCAGAGTTGGTGGAAGTTATGGAGCGTGCCACTGACAAACTTCAGTTGCCATGGCGGCACGCTCAGGGAGAGATTGTTCGCGGTCGTTTTGACGATCGTTTTTTCCCTGAACATAGACCACCAGCTCAGCAGAGCCTTCCATTCCTTCCTGATCTCCATTCAGAGATCGAGAGGGCATGGAAGAAACCATACTCTGCCCGCATTCGACATCAGCGGGGTAATTTCGCTGATGTTGAGGGGATCGGGGAGTATGATTATGTGTCGATGCCGCCCATTGACGAAATGTTTGCGAACTCTCTCGTATCTGGGCAGGTGTCGACACTAAAAGCTCAGATTCTGCCATCCAAGCCCCTTAAAAACACGGCTTGCTTGAAATGGCAGAGCGTACACGGCAGCAGGTCAGGCTGGTGCTGCCCTTCATACCATGGCAGTGCTCCAAGCCTACCAAGCTGACCTTCTGCAGGATCTCGACCAGGGGGCAGGGCTGTCCCCTGAGGCGGTCGCTGAGTTACGGCGGACCACAGATTTATCTCTCCAGGCCACTAAACAGACTGCTGCCGCGATCGGCGATCAATGGTGGCCACGGAGAGGCATCTGTGGCTCAACTTGGCTGATATCGGGGAGAGGTCTAGTGTTGCCTCTCGTGCGCCCCCTCCATGGAGGAGTAGGACACAGAGGAGGCGAGCCTCCCGCAAGAAGAGGGACATAAGGGAGGTCATTCAGCACAAGCGCAGCAACGCTCAGCGAAAGTAGGGTTTGATCTCCCTGGAGGGCCTTTTCTACCAGCCCTCTCCCTCTCCTTGACTCCCCAGGCATTTACGTTACACCAGCCCTGGGGATGGGCCTTATAATGAGAACTATGTTCTGATGGCCCGCCGTAGCAACTGGTTAATGTGAGCGCCTCTTTTAGGCATGTAAAAGTGGTGGACCCCAGATTCATTGAGAACTCTCTGGCGAGTCTTCACTCCACACGCCGGAGGTGAATTTTTTGGTTTGTAAAATTCTGTGTATATAACTAACAATGATTTATTTCTCTACAGACCTTGTTCCCTGTATAGACCTAGGGTCATTCTTAGAGGAGCAATTAAATTATGCACCTTAGGGCTCTGAAGCCTCCCCCAGTTGCTGGCTAGAACGAATATGTGATGGCCTTCCTGTCATAACATTTTATATGCGTGGTGGGCCACCGCTCATTTCTGTTTAGCCTCAGGGCTATTAGCCACCCAGGGTTAGAGTAGTTGGTCTTCCTAAAAAAAAAAAAAAAAAAAAACTTTTTTTGCTTTAGGTTTAGACTGACGCTGGCGCTTCAGATAGATCTTCAGATAGATGTCCTGCCTATTGGTTTGTGACATTGGTATCCTGAGTACTCGCTCCCCTGAGCTCTGTAAGGTTTCAGTAGGTTGAGTGTTTCACAGCCTCTCAATCAAGTAGGCTGTGGCTCCTCCGAGCCCTCAGATAGATCTATGCTTGTAGGTTGGCCCTCATCTGGGCCGCCTCTGTAGCTGACCTAGGCTATGCTAGGGATATTGGAGGTGTGTTGCTAAGTATAGCTGCCGCATTCATTATGTGTTAGGCTTCCTCCCCTAGATTTCAGCCTCCTCCCTTAAATGGGAGTTGTTGACCAAGGCCAGCCCCTTTCTCTGCATTCAGGGGTGATAGAGTAATGCAGGGTGGTAGCTGAGGTAGGATCAGTCTGGCAGGGTTAGGCTATCTTTCGCTCTGTGAAGTGACAGTTTGTTAGACCCTGCCGAACAGAGATGTTTTGGGCCTCTAGAGCTTGCTCCACTCAGCCTGTTGAGCTAATCGCTCGACCGATGGGTTGGCTTGCAATTTAGACCCCCCCCCCCCCCCCGCTCCCGCTCCCCTAGGCTGGGTGCAAATCCCCGTCACCCTTTGGAGCCACTTGCAGGCCTGCTCCCTGTCTAACATTGCAGGGGCATATGGTTGTTTCTCCCACGCTAACTCAGGGTAGTTTTGAGTAGTCCATTCTCAGCTCTGTATGCATCTACCTCACACCACGATGGCTACGGTTGAGCAGGGAGTTCTAAACTACATTTCATTCCGGTTTTTGAACTCCGCTCCCTTTGAAGCCAGAGCATTGCCATGGGCTGACGCCTATGCATTTAGTACCCTTATGAAAAATAACCATGGTTTTATTATAGTAAAACTGTAGTAACCCATGGTTTTTTGGCTTGTTGACTACCATTTGTAAAACCACAGATTTACTACAAATACCATGGTTAAACTATGGTTAATTTAGCAAAACCATGGTTAATTTGTGATTACCATGGTTTAACTATAGTAACCATGGTTGACCCTGGTAGTTCGGGCAGAAGGCTCACTGCCGATTAGTAGGCCTTAACAGGCCTCCTCGGAGGTGGGTCACAACATTGTGGAACATACACTAGGACAAAACTATAGGAAAAGTTTTTTAATAGTATGGTTCCAGCAGTGTTCGTTAATGTAGCAGAATAGACTTGCTATCAGCTAGTAGGCCTCTTCAGGCCTCCCTGAAGGGGGCTCCCACATTTTGTGGTGGTCAGGTAGTAGGCTTTACTAGGCCTTCTTGAGGGTTTAATCCCACATACTCCCACATATACACAAACTCATTGAAAATAACCAAAACAATCCAAGGTTTTTATTTAGCACAGTGGCTAAGTTAACAAATTATCAGACGCCACCTGATTCAAATATTCCACCAACGTTAAATAGTAATGACTTGTAATGAATTTCTTCACTGATAAAATAGATAACATTAGAAATACAATAGCGAATGTAGATTCTACAGCGTCTAACACTTCAGTGTCATCCATCGCACCCAATGATAAACTGCAGTGCTTTACAAATATAGGACAGGAAGAGCTAAATAAACTTATCACTGTATCTAAACCAACAACATGTTTATTAGATCCTGTACCCACTAATTTACTGAAAGAGCTGTTACCTGTAGCCGAAGAACCGCTTCTCAATATCGTTAACTCGTCGTTATCTTTAGGTCACGTTTATGGAGTCAATATATATTTTTGTTGTTGATATGGACTACACTGATGAAAGTAATATTCGCTTACACTGTGATGTTCCTGAGTGAAAACAGAGATGACCATCTGATCTTCACCAGTAAGAACAAAGTATTTTAAAGTTTGTGGTTTTACAAAACATCACAGTTATATATGACATGATAATAAGGCCTGAAGTTAGGAAGAACATTTTAAGGAAAATATAATTATATTTCCATAATGATTTTTTCCTTCTCAAATTTTGTCTGTGGTGTAAAAACACCCCTGGCCAAAGAGGGTGCATCTTTTCTTGATAATTACTGCAGTTACCATGTTCTGAACATCACGTCCTTTCTTTTCTCCCCAAATGTAATCTATATATAAATAGGTGGTTGAATAAAAATATTTGGATTTTATTTATAAAAATTACCTCAAGTTAGCACAAGCAAGCTTGTTAGCTATACAGTTAGCATCAGCTAACAATATTTACTTATTTTCAGTACGGTTATGAATAAACATTCATGTCTGTTTACTCGTCTAGTTAATCCAAACAATATACATATGTATTACGTTACTGTTGATAAACAATATAAAAACAGACGTCACATAGGACATTTTAATAAAACGGTTAACATAACGTTAACATGCATGAGTTATTTTATTTAATCAGTGTTAGTTTAAGGTGTTTTTTTTTTTTTTTACTAAAACAAAGAGACGCTGATATCTGCATCGTCTGCACTCGAGCATTTCAGCGGTCTTCAATAGATCACTCTTTACAACGATTTTTTTCCCCAAACAACTGGCAATTTTGACCTAAATATGATTTTCAGTTACAATAATTAATCCTAAATTTCGACATTAATAACTTACTTTTAGCAACATCAGACGCACACGCGCTCACAAGATCTCCCGGTTCTTACTTCTGGAGACTCGCACTAAACGGTTCATTTGAATCAGTGAGTGGTCGACACCAGAACAGCTGCAATCGGATCATTCTAATTCCTAAACGAATCGTTTTGTGCGATCCGCGATCCGATTGAAAAGTTTATTTTGAAAAGACTCCGTTCGTTCATGATGAATCAGACACCGCTTCTGCGTGTCGGAGCACGTTATATATTATAGGGAGTAACGATATGTTATATGAAATGTAGTGAAGTAAAAAGTACGATTTTATGGTTTGGAATGTAGTGAAGTAAAAGTAAAAGTTACTCAAAATAAAACTACTCCAGTAAAGTACAGATACTTGAAAAATGTACTTAAGTACAGTAACGAAGTAAAGCTACTCCGTTACTGTCCACCACTGGTTATCAAGCCTCTTAATAAGAAAACAAAACTAGATCCTAGTGTACTGGCAAATTATAAGCTTATTTCAAATCTTCCATTTATGTCTAAAATTTTTGAAAAAGTTGTGTCTGCTCAATTGAGCACCTTCTTGCATAAAAATGATCTGTATGAAGAATTTCAGTCAGGTTTTAGGCCCCACCATAGCACAGAAACTGCACTTGTTAAAATTACAAATGACCTGCTCCTTGCATCAGATCAAGGCTGCATCTCATTTCTAGTCTTACTTGATCTTAGTGCTGCGTTCGACACCATAGATCATGACATACTCATAGATCGATTACAAATCTATACAGGTATTCAAGGGCAGGCTCTAAGATGGTTTAGATCCTACCTGTCCAATCGCTAACATTTTGTTTACTTAAATGGGGTGTCATCTCATTTATCATCAGTAAAATATGGAGTGCCACAAGGATCCGTCCTAGGTCCCCTTCTATTTTCAATATACATGTTGCCCCTTGGTAATATTATTAGAAAATACAGAATTAGCTTCCACTGTTATGCTGATGATACTCGGCTATATATCTCAACGAGCCCAGATGAAACTTCTCAATTATCTAATCTAACAGAGTGTGTTAAAAATGTAAAAATAATTTTCTCCAATTAAATTCGGATAAGAGATATTAATTATTGGACCAAAAAACACTACACAGAATCTTGTAGATTACAATCTGCAACTAGACAGATGTATTGTTACTTCCTCTACAGTCAAAAATCTGGGTGTTATATTTGAAAATCATATTTCCAATGTTAAAAAAAAACTGCATTCTTCCTTCTTAGAAATATTGCCAAGCTACGAAACATGTTGTCTGTTTCTGATGCAGAAAAGCTAGTTCATGCATTTATGACCTCTAGACTGGACTATTGTAATGCACTTCTAGGTGGTTGTCCTGCTTCGTCAATAAACTAGCTGCTGCATTTTGGACTACCTGTAGCTTGAGTCCTTACGAGGTCAAGAAAATATGATCATATTACCCCAATTTTACAGCCTCTGCACTGGCTACCTATTAAGTTCCGTATCAGTTACAAATTATCATTACTTACCTATAAGGCCCTAAATGGTTTAGCTCCTGCATACCTAACTAGCCTTCTACCACGCTACAACCCATCACGCACCCTAAGGTCACAAAACGCTGGACTTTTGGTAGTTCCTAGGATAGCAAAGTCCACTAAAGGAGGTAGAGCTTTCTCACATTTGGCTCCCAAACTCTGGAATAGCCTTCCTGATAATGTCCGGGGTTCAGACACACTCTCGGTTTAAATCTAGATTAAAAAGACATCTCTTTCACCAAGCATACGAATTATGTATCTTTTAAATTGTGAGTGTAGTTGCATCTGATCAAATGTGCATTTTTATTCATTAGCTTGGGTTAAACTAATTTTACTTTATTGGATCAGCAGCTATGCTAATGATGTCTCTATTTTGTTTCTATGTTTTGCCACGGGATTTACATCCCGTGGTAACTAGGATTTAACTAGGACAAGCTCTAGTCTGGATCCAGAACACCTGAGAAGAGATGATGCTGAGCTTCAGAGGACCCCAGATGATGCTAACCTTGAATCAACAAACAGAACTAACAATTATTGCTAAATGTGTGACTGCATCATATAATAACTATTAATTACTAATATTGATAGTTCATCGTCTAGCTCACTACGTCTTGTATTATTTTTTTTTTTTTTCTAAAATCCTGTCAAACATGCACAAACTACTAGCTACTACTAAATATTGTAGAAACATAATTTTCTGTAAAGTTGCTTTGTAACGATTTGTATTGTAAAAAGCGCTATACAAATAAACTTGAATTTAACATACTGTGGTTACTAGGTGGCAGGCCCCACAGGCCTCCCTGAAGTTGAATTCCCGCTTTTTTGAACTGTCAGGTAGGAGGCCTCATAAGGCCTCCCTGAAGGCAAAGCCCCAAAGACAGTCAACTGGACTGCCAGTCTGGCTCACTATCAGCTATGGTTTTCAGGTAGTAGGCCTCTCCAGGCCTCCCTGAAAGTAAGCTTTCCTGCACCGTGTTTATCAGGTAGTAGGCCTCACTAGGCCTCCCTGAAGTTGAGCTCCCACATACTGTGGTTGTCAGGTAGTAGGCCTCACCAGGCCTCCCTGGAGTTGAGTTCCAAATTACTTTCAGTTTCCACTTAAGGTGGTTATCTGGTAACAGGTAGTAGGCCTCTCTAGGCCTCTCTGTAGGTGAACTCCCACATATTGTGGTTATCGGGTAGTAGGCCTCTCCAGGTCTCCCTGAGAGTAGTTTCACAGTGGTGCTGGGTTTTGTAAGCTAGTGGCTGCTTACTTTCAATTTAGCAGACCTTATCAGGCAGCTACCGAAGGTGAGCTTGCGCCCTGGCTCAGCTCAAGATTTTATTCTCTGCTACGGGTTCCCTCCTGGACCCTCTTTATCTTGCTACAGCCTGGTTGCCCACCAGGTAGATCTTATGCTCCCCTCACTAGCCACATTTCCACTGTCGGGCCAATGCGAGCAAGGGCTTAAAGCGGGCCGGGCCGGGCTCATAGCGCCTGGCCAGTAGCACCGAGGCCAGAATAGCGCAGGGTTTCCACAGTGGAGCTTGAAGCACCGCTGCGCATCACTAAAACACGCCCTTTACACGCCTCTCAGAACAACGTCACGCAACCCCATCATTTCAGCAACAAAGAGAAGTTATCAGAAAACTAAGAAATAAGTCACTGGAACATGCGCGATCACAAAACGAACATGATAAAAGCGGCAGTTTGTTTGCATGCTTTGTTATATAATCAAATTCAAAAGCATCGATGTTTTAACTATAGAATAAGTGATACATTGATCATATTGTTTTAATTTATCAGGACTCAAATAAAATAGAAATGTATTTATGTGTGAATATTTTATTTATTTGTAACGCTCATGAAAATAGCCTGGGCTGTTTCTAGGCTGTTTCTGTTAATTAGCCATAGTAGCCGTAATATTTAGAATGAATGATAATCTCTCTATTTTTGTAAGCTCCCGAACAAAAAAACATTATTAGGCTATATTCTTTTATGATGGGCAACGTGAGAAACTCTCAAGACGAGGCTTGTGACAGATAATATAAGTTACTTAATAAATACATGATTGTGATAGAGAATAAGGAGCTGACGTCTGATTTCGTCAAGCGGTCATATTTTACCATGTTTACTATGGTAACAAGTTTAGCGTGCATATCTTTTTCATCGCTTATAAATATTTCTGCCTTGTTTAGTGATTATAATACACATCAGTTATTTCAAACACTCGCTGCTGACTGAAAGAGAGTTTTGAGCTCGACTTATTTAAAAAAGTGTTTAATGCTGGTGTTAAAGCAGTTATCTTTCTGAAATGATCCTCAGCGCAGACATTCTATATTTATAAAAGCTCCCAAACAAATTATTTATTATTTTGATGATATGCAACGCGGAGCTAAACTCACGAAACGAGACGACAGATAAAATGTTACTTAACAAATACAATTGTGATAGAGAATAAGAAGCTGACGTCTGATTTATCCAAGCGGTCATTTTTACCATGTTTACTATGGTAACGTTAATGTTTAGAGTGCATAGTATTTTACATCGCTTATAAATATTTCTGCCTTGTTTAATGATTATAATCCACATCGGATCAAGTTATTTCAAACACTTGCTGCTAACTAACAGTGAGTTGAGCTCAACTTATTTTAAAACGTCTTTAATGCTGGTGTTATAGCGGTTATCTTTCTGAAATGATCCGCGCTGACGCTCTCTAGACACGGAGAAACTCCGCCTTTGTTCATAACCCCTCCTCTAGTCCCAGCTGGCCCGCTTTGGCCCAAGGTTTTCGTCGGGCCAAAAAACCCTGGCCGTTGGCCCCGAGGAAGCCCCGGCGAGGCACGATCGAGGCAGGATCAAGCCCCGGAAGTGACAGTGGAAACACGACTGGCCCTGGCACGCACTAGCACGCCCGGTCCTAGCTCGATAATGGAAACACGGCTACTGAGGGTCAATATGAGTATGTGGTCTCCTGAGTCTGGTCAGTCGGTCGTAGGCCTCTCATGAGGCCTCCCAGTTAGATCAGTCCTCAGGCCCTCACAGGCCTCCTCTGTGTTTTGAAACACAAACACTGGGTAGATCCGTGCATCGAGTAGAGAAACTCGCCTCGCTGGCAAGGGCTGTAAAGCACTATGCCGAGTCATACTCTCCAGGATATCCCGTCTCTGTGATCCGGGCCGAGTGGTTCACTGCCTGCTCCGCAGTTCCTCGGGTTGGATGCCTTCCTAAAGGCAAGTGTCCAGAGGCTCTGTCTTCGGACAGACAGGAAGTGGCCAGTCCGTAGTGTCTTATGTAGTGACACCAGGTCAGACCTGCCTGGAGATATTTCAGGTGGCACATTCCCCTGAATAGTGACTGGCTGGGGTTCCCTCTGGTTCCCTGGCCACATTCCCTAGAAGCGACCCATTCTAAGAAGCTGAAGTTGTGATCCTAGGCCCTTGAGCAGGCCCAGGTAGACCTTTCACTAAACTATGTTTATGGAGGTTTTCTGTGGAATCATATAGCCTGGGCTATGACCGTAGGGAGTGCTGTCACTGACAGCCCTGTGTGACCTGAGGGTGAGTGGTTCTAGCATTCATTGAATTGCTGGTTCTGACAGTTGTCACTGCCATTGGGCATACACTCCCTTTAGCATGGCAGTGTGGGTATTTCGTTCCCCATAGCATCGATGACGTATTGTCGAAGTTCCCTTCGAAAGGGAACGTCTCAGGTTACAAATGTAACCTTTGTTCCCTGAGAACAGGGAAGGAGACAATACGTCTCCCAGCCATGCCTCAGGGTCTGCCTGCCAAACACTTCAGACGAAAGGATATTGTCATGGTTTCAAGGCGCCCTTTTTATATCCAGGTCGCACGCTCATCATTCAAGCTGATGATTCATGGCTGTCGCCGGTCAGCATGATTGCTGTGAGTTGATATTTGATTTCAGACACCTGTCACACCTGAGGCGTTCCCCATAGCGTCGATGACGTATTGTCTCGTTCCCTGTTCTCAGGGACATACACATACACACACGTCATATGACGTCAAAGAGAGTAGACGCTCCTTAAGGTTTTGAATCACTCTCGCAGCACTTTGATGTCATAAACCGATCGGTCTTACAGTGTGCAGCGCCAGTTCAAGTCGAACAAGCCTAATTTATTTTCTCTCACAATTTTTATAAAATATATATATAGGCTATATAGCAAAAAAAAAAAATTAAACAAGACCATCTAGTGGCAAATCTACTAATGTCAGAGGGGTTAACCGCAGTTTAAAAAAATCAAACAGCATGTGCCAATATAATAATACCCTACTAAAGCATGTTAGCAATATCAGCTTATATAACTAGTAGATAATGTTAGCATCTTACCTGCTGCACTGTCTGCTGCTTTCTCATCGTCAGACTGATAGCACTCCTTTCACTGGTGACTTTGTGTTTGAGGACACAAATGTTACAAAGCTGTCATTAAGTTAAAGTTATCACACAGTCCTCGCTCAAGCCGATCGCTCGCTCCGTTTGGTTTCATTACAGTGTGCTCCTTAGCACTGGGAGCTCCCTCTGCTGTCCATAAGTTGCCTCTGCGCACCAGCCATTTCAAAACCAGCCTCCAGTATTTGGGCCACGCCTCCTAATTTGCATACACTCCTCAATCCTCAAATGCCCAATCCTTAATCTTCAAATGCCCAATACTAAATCCTAAATGGCTAAATGATTAAATGCCCATTCCTAAATAACAAATTACCAATCCTAAATCACCAAATGCCCAATCCTAAATCCTAAATGGCTAAAATTACCAAATGCCCTATCCTAAATATCAAAAGCCCAATCCTAAATACCAAATTAATTATCGACTTGGACTTTAAGTTTCAAATTTAGATTTTTAGTTTTGGTTTAAGACTTTTAGTTTTAGACTTTTAGATTATAATCTGACCCAATAAACCCTCCATATCATACATCCTTAAAACTAAAATAAACTGTAAAAACTTTTTGTTCAGAGAAATATCTGCAATGATTCCAAGCTCCACAGAAATTTACAGAACCATTGCCTATTGGATGTCTATTCTAACTCAGCAAAAATAACTGCATGGATCTTATTGAGAAACCAATAGATTTTGATTGTTGCCGGGAGACATATCATATCATAGTTTGGCATTGATACATAAGCTAATTATAACCATATCGCCTATCATCTCTATTATAAAGCCTGGATGAGCAGCATTGAAAGCTGTTGTAAAATCCAGATAAATACAAACCTGTGACTGCATATTCCATATTAATGCATCATGTTGATTGACAACTGTAAATATCCTTTATTGAGATAAATTAACTATATTAGCTGTTGAAAGAATGGTTTAGTTTGATTATTATATATATGTAAATGTACTCATGATGCTGCTGACAGTATTGTTTAATTTAATGAATAAGCCACTCATGATAATGTGCATTAAAATTATTTTGCACAGTAAAGGCCAGGCAACTCAAATTTTCTGAGGAGACGCTGTGGCTGTTAAAGAAACCAGGGTTAATTTAAGTCATATAATTCCTGGACTCTCAGATGATTAATCCAAATTCTAATATTTCGCAGTAGTTCGGTCAGCACAACATTTGAAAACAGTATACAGTGAACACACAAAGACATTCTTAACAGAGCACCAAAACCAAGAGTCACCATGGAAACGGATGATGAACCTTGAGGGTTAGCAAAAAATAAATAAAAAAATATGTAAAACATAAAGCTGTGGTACACTGAGACACCAAGAGACTTCAGTACACTGAAGAAACTGCTTTTGTGAGGGAACAGCTTGTTACTTTATGAGCTGACAGCCTGTCTGCCAATCTTCAACGTGTGCAACTCAAAATTAATTTTGGATTGATAGATTTTACAGTTTTAATTAAAATTCTGCTGTTTTATGAGAGGTCACAGACAATTTACTCACAGGTAGGATTTTTTTTTTTTTTTTTTTTTTTTTTTAAATGGCAGAATGGGGGAAGGTCAACCCTTTCCATCTGTAACGGCTGGACAAATCAGGACATTATTAATTGTTATATTCAACAAATAATCCAACAGACTCCTCACCCAACAACTGGACTGGGTGCTAGGATGTCTGTGGACAACCCCCCAGAGCACTGGTTACCAAGGCAGCAAGGACACCTTGGCCAGATGCAATAGATCAGGCAGATGTGGCCTAATGGTTAGAGAGTCTGACATTGTTTTACCTGAAGGTTGCAGGTTCAAGTCTCAGTGCTAGCAGAACTTGTGGAGGGGGGGGGGGGAGATGAACGAATTAACGGTGCTTACTTCCACCCTCAATACCCATGGCTGAAGTGCCCTTGAGCAAGACCTTAAACCCCCAATTGCCAATTGCTCCCCGGGCGCTGGAGGAAATAGCTGCCCACTGCTCTCTGTGTGTGTGTTCCCTACTCACTGCTATGTGTGTGCACTTGGATGGATTAAATGCAAGGCACCATGATGGGAACGTGGAATGATGGGATTTGTTGTCTTCTACCCAACCGCTGACAGCCATCAATCAGACAGAGAGATAAATCATGGATTTAACAGATGGGGTACATTCAAACACAATAATTGGGCATACATGTAGCAGATGAGAGTTCAACGATTAGCATAAATAGATTACATACAAAGTCAATGCAAAGACGCAATCAGACTATGGATAAGACGCGTCCTAGCGTGGGTCTAGAGACGCAATGCCTCGCATTAGGCGTATGCCCCAATAATACTAATCTTGTTGATCGTTATAATAGCATACATTTTCTGTAAATATACGAATCAAAACAACTCACCTGTCGAGTTAAACACAAGCGAGATCGGCATCTCTTTCTAGTTGAAGTTTGTCGCGAAGCTCTCTCCATCTAAAAAAATGCAACACCAATATTGATCCTCGCTCTATCTCTCCTCTTGTCCCAAACTCTTCTTGGGTCATTTGGTTGGCCCATATGCTTACGTTTATGGGAGCTGTCCTCGTCAACAGACGGTAAACCATAATTATGTTCTATAAATAAGTAACACAATCCACCATAAAACATGCAAGAAGTAAATAAGGAACTGCTTGAAGCAAGCTAGTGGTTTGCTGGACACTAGACACTACTTCTGCATTTGTCCATGGCACTGTTTTCATGTGGTTTCTATGTCAGTAAAGGCAGGAACAAAGGGTAACTAACGTCATTGACAAGCAACTGCACTGCCCCGTGTCACTGTTTAGAATGGGAGTTCTCTCATGATTTACAAGTAGTTGAAAACATTAGAGATATTGTTAGTAATCAGCTGGAAAAATATATAGCACTAGCCTAGTGGTTTTTGGATATTTTACTGCAAATATTTTACAAATCGTACCTTTAAATAACACAGTTACAACTTTTAATTTTAACAACGTGTTATTAAATATTGGAATACCTAAGATTAATGAATGTTCAGAATATTATTTCATTGGCAGTTTGTTAACTAATGAATCAACTAATTAAGCCCTAATGTAAAGTGTTAACAAACAATAAAGAATCAGAACACTTTTAAACAATAGCTAGGGCATGTTGTTGTCCAGATTAAAATGTGAAAAAGAGTTTGAAAAAGAATAGCCTATTAAGTCTAAATATTTAAGTATTTGGTGCTGTGATGAAATCCATAGCAAATTCACAAATCTGAATGGGTATTTAAATTATTTAAATACATTTTAGAAAGTAGTGCAGTTGCTGTATTTATGGGGTTTCCAGGATATAGGCTGCATTTTCTGCAATTATACCCTATACTAATTAAAAGTACCATCTGCTGTCAGAGAGTGAATGTGCTTTCATTCAGCATGTCTCTCACGTGTTCCCCCATGTGCTTCTCATGCATGCTTGTTTACATCAGATCTCACACGTGTCTTTCAAGCAGCATACAGCGGTGTTGTGCATTTTGACCAGTTGATGGGGAAAAGTATTCTTAAAATTTATCCCAAATTCTGAATAATTTGTAATGTATAATTATATAGGGTATTTAGAAGTATCCACAATACAATATCGTGCATATTCATTACCGTGATATACTGCATTACCCAATACCGGCATATGTCTAGTTACCGTACTTGGCAAATGTCACGACTTTAACTTTCACTAGATGAGATGGCCCAAAGGAATGTAGAGTGTGTAACTCTCATTTAATTCACTTTTGGTACTTTTCCACTCCATGGTACGACCCAGAAAGGCACAGTTTGGCTCAGTTTCCTTTGATTTTCCACTGCAGTTCAATACCACTTTAGAATGGGTGGGATAATTCATGTCATTATAACCCTTGTTTAGTCCACAATCCACTGTTGCATACCACCTCCCCAGCCACACTCGGCAGGCCTTGACTACAGCCATGTCTTCACTTTATTAATTACATTAATAAATCATTAGCTCATCCATCAACATGATTTATGCCAGAGTCCCATGGGATTGCATTGGCTGTGGGTATGAAGACAACAACTCTCATGACTCCACATTCAGTCACGGTGTCATCAGACTACGCTTCCTGGACTTTATAACAGTGAAAAATTACATATTGTGCCATTAAATTAGCTGATCTTGATGATCTAATGCAGGGGTCACCAACTGGCGGAATCTGGTCCGAACCTGGAGATGCATCCATCCAGACCTCTGAGCCTTTTGACATAATGAAATAAATGTCGAACACTATTTTATAACAAAATTAAATTTATATCAAGCACATCAAGGTCAGCTCAGTAGAGCAGTTTCAGTCCTACGGTGCCGCGGGTTGCTATTCCAGTTAACTGTTGCCTCTGTCAGAAGTGCAGCTGTGCGTGCAGTGAATAGCGGAGGTGGAAAGAGTACAAAAATATTCTAGTCAAGTAAAAGTACCATTTCATTAATGAAATTTTACTTAAGTACAAGTAAAAGTACCAGCCTAAAAATCTACTCAAGTAAAAGTAAAAAGTAGCTAATTTAAAATTTACTCAGAGTAAAAATTACTTAGTTACATTTTAACAGTGGGAGGGAGTCAAAAATGGGACAGGCCAAGGGTGTCAAACTCAGTTCCTGGAGGGCCACAGTCCTGCACAGTTTATATATATAACCCTAATTAAACACACCTGATCCAGCTAATCTAATCATTTAGGTTTATTTGAAAACTACATGATGTGTGTGCTGGAGCAGGGTTAGAACTAAACTCTGCAGGGCTACGGCCCTCCAGGAACTGAGTTTGACACCCCTGGGATAGGCCTATTAATCTCAAACTAGTTGTTTTTAATTAAAGGAATCAGTTATTTAGAATAATAAAACATTTGGGCTGTTACCAGGCAAATCAGTATCAACAAACTCATCTTTTAATGCAGAGGAAATGCAGAAGATTCATTGGAAGTGGCATTTATATGTATTACACTGTTTAGTGCAGGATAAGAATGCATTTAACCTGCAGTTACAAATGCATGAATAATGTTTTGATATACAAGACATAAAATGTTGAATACTCATTTGAAATGATAAGAAATTAATCAAAAGATACTTTAAATGTGAAATTAAAATGGCCAGTATGTGTCAGCAAGTCACTGTTAATAAGTGAGTAATTGCGATTGAACTGAATCATTTAAACGGTTGATTCATTCAGGAACTAAACACGGTCACGTTGCTCAGAGACGCAAAACTGTGCTTTGGTGGCGGTGTTTGGAATTATTTTCTGTTGTAGAAATGGAGCTAAAAAAGGCAATATGGTGTCTAAAACACAATTCTCTTAATTAACTTGTTTACTGAACTGTTATATATAGTTGTATGTATATTTTCATAATGATTTTTGGAGGAAAAGACGGCATTCTTTGTGTGATTCTGATTTAATATATGAAATTATATAAATGTGTGAATTTTCTGCCCCTATATCTTAAATTTTGTGATCATTCTAAATGCATTAGGAGACTGAATCACACAGTGAAAGAACGCACTATAAATGTGCGCGCAAATCATTAAAACAAAAATTATGGTATTATCGTAGACGATATATATATATATATATAGCACACTTCTCACCACTGTCTTTTTGGCTAATTTGTGCAAAACCTCTTGCTAAAATGTCAAAGCTTCATTTTAACCACCAATGCAACGATGCAATTATTTAGCTTACCTCTACATTCTTGCAAAGGGTTGATGTCCTGTCGAGATATTATAAGCTGCTAGTTTGGTCTTCCTAGGCAAGTACAGCTTACACTGCATAATAGAGCATACATATGGCCAGGGGTTCACTTCATTTCATTCGAGTTAGACTTCAGAATATGACAGGGTTTCGTTTTCAGCGGTGTCTGCACCACTAATGCCTGTTTTGTGCGTCTGCATCTTTCTTGTGATTTTAGTGGCAGTTTGCACTCCTGCCCATTATTTACTGCCGTAGTTTCCAGGGAGCGATTTTTTTTTTTTTTTTTTACGTGTTTTAAAATGTAGCGAAGTACAATACTTCAAACAAAATATACTTAAGTAAAAGTAAAATTACAGATTTAAAAAATTACTTTAAAAAGTATTAGTACACAAAAAAGCTACTCAATTACAGTAACGCGAGTAAATGTAATTCGTTACTTTCCACCTCTGGTGAATAGAGCAGAGAGTGGTGTGCAGCAGATGACACTTTCAGTGAGTGAAAAACAATGGCATTCTCAAAATTAGGAAAGTTGACAGGTCCTTAAAAAGTCTTAAATTTAGTTTGTATAAAATTGACAAATCATATGGTGTTACTAAAATAACAATTTTGTGTATTTAAAAGTGTTTATTTACATTTATGCATTTGGCAGATGCTTTTATCAGAAAAGTGACTTACAGTGTACACAGGCTATACATTTTTTTTTTTTTTTTTTTTACCATTGTTAGGGAAACGGGTCAATTTAGCTCAAAGGGAATCATTTAAGATTTTAAAGGGAATTTGAACAGAATCACTGTTTCACGGCTGATCACTGAGATGCCCTGCAATTCACTGAACGAGCTGTTTAACATCAAATCTGCGCTGGATATTAATATCCAAACTATAGTGAAAACACTATCAATTAGCACGGTAACAAGTTCGGCAGTTTAAGACATTAACTTGTAAGCACAAAACAAGATAATTCTCTGTTCAATATGAATAAGGCTTTATTAGATAAATCTAACGCTGCCTTCACACTGGCAGTTGAAATCCACTCCGTAATACGCAATACTCCCCCAGTGGACGTCGTACTACACCGCTGAAAAGCATTAGAAAGCTTCGGAAGCGAGTAGAACAAAAATGGCGGAGAGATTAGAACGATTGATATTGTCTGTATCTGAATGTGCATGTCAGGTCAGCTAAATGTGATATAGTGGTATATAGGGCTGCAAACAACTCTGCACTCGAGCGAGAGCGATCGAGTGTGTCCGAGAGCGGGGGGCACAATATTTAATTATTCATTTTAATTGTATTAACTGTGGCTGAACTGCTTCCGGGGGCGCGGCCTGCTGCTGACCCTGTGTCTCGCTGTTTTGTGGTATTAGTTTGTTTGTGGATCTAAGTTGTTATTTTATTCGTTTTTAATTTTGGTTTCTTAAATTGGGAGCAATATGAATGTGTGCATGGTCTGCATGGCTTTGGCGCTAGTTGGATTGGTGCTGGCGGGCGAAGCCTTTGAAGATCAACTGGTTTCCATGGTGTTGAGTCTGACTTATTCAAGAGACTTCTTGTTATTGTTACGATATACTAATTATTCCGTCGATTTGAAGATTCCAACAAGTGGATGTTTTCGTAAAAGAAGGAGATCAAGAATTAAGAAGCGAGGGTCAAGAGGAGGAATTCGCAACAGACTGCGGAGGCGAGGAAGCCGTCATCCCCTTCCAGTGATCACGCTGTCTATATATATATATATATATATATATATCAAAGTGACATGACATACAGCCAAGTATCTCATACTTAGAATTCGTGCTCTGCATTTAACCCATCCAAAGTGCGCGCACACAGCAGTGAACAAACACACACATTGTGGACACACACCCAGAGCAGTGGGCAGCCATTTATGCTGCAGTGCCCGGGGAGCAGTTGGGGGTTCAGTGCATTGCTCAAGGAGTCAAACTCTCTAAGCACTAGGCACCAACTTACCCATACATGCATGCATGTATGCATGCATGTCTGATGTATCTCTTTGATTCTAGAGCCAGTTGGTCAAGTTCATGGCTTATTATGGTCCCACTGATGGGTCTTTAAAACTAGGTCATGAGGCGGTGCAATTGCATTTTCATAGCAGATTGTCAATACTAGTTGAGGAACATCAGCCAAAGAGGTCCGACTCAAAAGGGACTCCAAGCTTCACAAATTAAAGGGAATGCCCAACTGTTAGGAAACATACAACTAAACCCCATGATACATGAAAATTAAAGAGACTGACAGGTAAGTTGATTTAATGCTTGTACTGTTAGAGAACTGCCACAGTTTGTTGACCTAATTCTTTTAAAGTAACTTTTGGGACCTTTTTCTATATTCACATATATTACCAGCAATGCAAAAGACTCCTAAAACTCTAAGCATTGTATTAGAAAAGGATTAAGGCAACAGATGATCTTCTGAAAACGCAAGGTAACTACAGCCAGGCGGAAATGAAAAATAAAGCAAAATATATTTGTATGGAAATAGTGTTGTCCTACAAGGATCTGATTGTTTTCACGCTTTTTGCGCTTTTTTGGGGGGGGGGGTCTGCACAAATCCCTTTTGACATTTTCTTTCATTTTTTTTTCTGCAGGCAACCCTCTCTCTCCCTCCGCTTGTGGTCCAGAGATGGTGCAAAGTGATATCTTATCACATGCCGTTCCTACACAAACACCCAACCTCTTCTTTGGGGCTCATTGATCCTTCAGGAAGTCCATCCAACTTTTTGCTCAAGATGGCATATTTGCATATGAATGAAGAGGCTTGATATGTATGAAAGCAGTCATTGATGAGAATGCTCATAGAAAGGGATGCTGCCCATTCACCCTTCACAACTGGGTTCCCAGATGGTTGAAGCTTTTGCTGCTAAAAAGTCTCACATATTTCTATGAATAGTCTCAATAGTCCACTCTCTCAAAATCTTTTTCACGAGTTGTATTTGTTATTATTTGTATTTTTTACAAGAGATGGAGTATATGCTGAGAAACACCATAACACATATTGTGTGTTATTTTCTAAAGAGAAAGACACATGAGGAATCAAGGTTCATCACAAGTAGATTTATTTTTCAGAAGCTGAGGTAAATACTATTAATACTATAAATAGGTGCATTCATTCATAAATGTACATTATGAAATGACTTAATTTATCTATTCCAAAAAACATACATTCAACAGTATTTCATTGTAATATTATATAACATGTCCTGTTAGATTGATTTTCATTGCTTATAGTAAGGGAAGTACTGTACATGTACATACACACACGTATATACTTTTTTTTATTTTTTTATTTTTTTTTTACAGTGTGGTCTCATTGTGCATTGTTCATAAGTACATATTATTCCAAATTATTATTTTTCTCTTGCATCAAACTGAAAAAAAAAAAAAAAAAAAAAAAAAATCTAACTGTGAAACAACTTTTCTATTGACATAGGGTAAGCTGTGTGGGTGAGGAAAAATAGCCTAATATTAACCAATAATATCCTAGCCTAACACATTTCACCCGCTCACAATCAAAACGAATCCTCATGAATAAAAATCAAATCCCATCCTACATTATTTCACACTGAATATCCTGTTTCAATTGGAAATGTGACATATTACCGAAGATTCCATTTAATGTTGACTTGAAGTCACTTTTGATAAAAAGCATTTACCAGTAACATAATAATTTGGGATGCCACATCTTTATATCAATATTCCAGGACTTATGCAACGTCTCATACTAGATATTCAGACCTGGAGTTTTTTTTTTTTTTTTTTTTTTTTTTTTTTTATTGTTCCATTAATACTGATTGTACTGCTGTTTCATCAAATGATTTTGGTGAGTAAAGCACATTATAATAATTTCTGAATGCTCTGAATATAAATACTTCAAACTACCATTAAGCTGAGCCAAGACATTAATTCCATGTTTCAGATGTGAGCTAAATTGGCACTCTATGCCCTTTAGAGTTATATCTGAAGTTGGCATATGTGTGTTAATGACACAGTCTATTCTGGTGCCTACAAAATCCCTCCGATTTTCTCCTTAAAGGTTTTTATGAAAGGTTAACTATACAGTTTTATACCCTATCCATTTAGAAAGTCCATTAGTGCAGCAACATCACCACATTACTAGCCAACAATCATTCAATTCTTAATTTAAGCTCTCCTATGGACATTTGTAAACCCTTTTTTTTTTTGTTAAAAAGGAAAAGGATTCTCTGTGACTTCACAAAACCTCTCTATAATTATGATGCAAATAGGAAGACAGCATACCAAAATAAGAAAATGCAGATTATTTCAAGACCTCTTTCTACAAAAGGTCAGTCATAAAAAAAAAAATAATAAAATAAAAAATACCTTCTTCACAGTAAAATGAATATTGTAAAATAATTCTGTAACATAAAATCTACCCATCAACCTGTCAACCTACCCACCAGCCCACTAATCCACCCATCAATTTGCCAAATGCAGCAATCTATCCATAAAGTTATTATTTATTTTGTGTGTGTGTGTGTGTGTGTTGTTTTCGATAACGATAATGAAATAATCTCCTTAGTGTGCTTTTATGCAGGTGTCCTAGCTACATGACACTAAATCTGCCAATTCCCTGTCTTAATGAGTGATTCATTGAATAATTAATTTAAACAATTTGTTCAAAATGCCTGATTTAATTAGAAAGGAAGCAAGTGATAGTCTTTATGAATGGATTATGTATATTATGGTTAAAAGGATCACAGTTGATCCGTGATACTGTTCCCTGCACCTTGTTTGACCCACAACTGATATTTCCCCCCATGTTCCCCCCATGTTGTTTACGTATTTAGATTTGAGATTTGACATACAGCCAATCCAGGTGAATCATCTCATGGGTGTGTCTGTCATGAGCTTTAAATCTCCTGTTGCTCTCTCCATTTCACTTCGCTCTTTTGCCAGTAAAATGCACCTCAGAAAAAAAAGAAAGGACAATTACGTCCTTTTCCGAACACTGCAAGTATGTTATATCATGATGACATGAATCACTTCAAATTTCTGTCTTATTTTTTTACCTAATGGGGCATCTACTGAACACCAAGCAATGCGACAAAAAACCTGTTAAGAACAAGGCACGTGACAGGTTACGTTGTGCCGTATCCAGTGTGTGTTATATACTCTCCTAATTGTAAGTCGATTTGAATAAAAGCTAAATGAGAAAATGTAAATATTGACAGCATATGAACTGGTTATGGAGTTTTGTTTTATTTTGTTGCAACTCTCGTGTCTGGAGTAGAATTATCCTTTCCTAATGAAGCAAAGTTGTTTTACGCTGAATACTTAACTTATCATACTTTGTCATATTTTGAATTTTCTATTTTAAGGAAGGATTTATTTTTATTTTTTGGGGGGGCGGGGCTGCTTGCTGAGGTTTAAAGAAATCAAATCTCTCTCTCTCTCTCTCTCTCTCTCTCTCTCTCTCTCTCTCTCTCTCTCTCTCTCTCTCTCTCATATTAAGACAGTGTGGTGCCCCTGGGCACTATACCTCAAATGCCCCCCCACCCCCAAAGGAAAAAAATAAGGTGATTTCTCAAATCAAATGTAATTTATTAACTTGTCCATCTACCGTATTTTTCGGACTATAGGTCGCACCTAAGTTTAAGTCGCATCAGTCCAAAAATACGTCCTGACAAGGAAAAAAACATAAGTCACACTGGACTATGAGTTGCATTTATTTAGAACCAAGAAAAAACATTACTGTCTACAGCCGCGAGAGGGCGCTCTATGTTTTCAGTGTAGACTACAGGAGCACTGAGCAGCATAGAGCGCCCTCTCGCGGCTGGAGACGGTAATGTTTTAACTTTAACTTCAATGGTAAACAGGGAGAGCAAGCGAGAGTGCAGTCAATCGCTTCTGTCATTGTCGTCCTGAGCTCATTCTTCACTCATTAAAAAAAAAAAAGCTTTCGATCCCTGGAACATTTAGAATTGTAGCTAAACGTGTAGTGTCCTTGTCTTTCTTTAACTTTCTTTTTGCAAAACCACTCAGTTGACGTCTGTCCATTTTGATTCATTTTCTGTTAGCATTAAAAAAAAGTTACACATTTGCACGTACTTGTTGTGGACCAAGTCAACTATGACAGATTGGGGACGGAAGGGGGGACTGATTGTGGTCATGTAATCTTTATTTATTCATAATTTTTTATTATTATTGTTGTTGTTAAGTTAGTGTTCATAAACGAGTTATGTATGGTCTTTTAAGAATTTCAAGTTAATAAAACAATTTACGAAAAATATTTTTAAAGTTTATGTCATGTGGTGCCCCCCTAGTTGTTGTGAATGGTTGGTGCCCCTGGGCACTGGCCCAAGTGCCCTTATGGATAATCCGGCTCTGCTCTCTCTATATCTATCTATCTATCTATCTATCTATCTATCTGGTTTAAATTGTTAAATAATATTGGTTATTTGGGCTGTGTGTTCCTATAGTTTATAAAAAGCACTTTTTTTTTTTACAACTGAAATCTTTATCCTGCCTCATGTAATCATTCAATCAGTGTTTCAAATGCAGAAAGATGACAATAGCTTAAACTCATTAGTCAGCTAGAAAAAAAATACTCTAAAGAAAAGCATTTTGCTAAATATGCACCAATATTAAATGGCGTTTTGGCACTGTTTGATGTAGACCGACAGATCGCTGTAGTGCCTCGGTTAGAAGCGGCAGAGTGAACTGATTGTCACCTCCACTTTAACAGCAGTTACAGCATGAAATAAACATGAACGAACATCCGAAAGTACAGTATGTAAAAGAAAAAAATTGTTTGAATATGAGCTAGCAATGGCCAACTGGCAAATGGTTCACAGTTCTGATTCATTTATTCTCAATGAATGCATTAAATGCTAAGTAAAATGATACATGATTATGTCTAGTAAACACTTTCTTTTTACTGAATTACTAAACTTAGTTACACTTCTGAGAGTTTAGAGACAACAACTGCCAACCAACACTCTAATACTTATACTTGGGTTTAGAGCCAACACTCGAAATGCTACAGTCCATTAAAAACAATCCTGGAAATATTACAAGAGATGAAGATGACGTTTAAGATCAACGGTGAATGTGAAGCTTGTGCATAAGCTCTGAGGGTTGACATGTCACATGAGAGCACTTACCATGAACGACCATGACAAATGGTTAGGCATTACCATGTTTTTCAGACATTATGCTTTTTTGAAAGGTGTGCATTTGAAAGACAACTATATATTGATATACAGTTTAAAAGAAGAACAGCATTAAAATAAGTTGATTAGTGTTTATGAAGTAGGGCTGGGCGATAAATCGATTTTATCGTTTAACTCAAATGTGTAGTTTACATCGATTTGTTTGAATGAAAATAGTTTTTCCTTTTAAAATCCGCCAACCCTACGTAATGAACAAGACCGCAGCAGCACAAGCACAGCAGATCCGCCAAAAAGCAACCTGCAGCAGTGTTAAGCAGTGTTGCGCTCGTTGCGGCGGCTCGCCAATGTTTACTTTTGTGGCTCATATAGCAATAAATAATACGATGATATGATCAAGTAGTCAATAGAGATATTTCATAAAAAACATTAAAAACAAGCAGGGCTATAACATAGCCCATTAAAAAAAAAAACTCACGCCAGGTCTACACCGAACATGAGTGGCGTGAACCGACAAAGGACAATAGACACCATTGATGTAGTCTACACTGGACGTGGCGTGATGCGACACGATTCCCATCAGTAAACTGATGCCTCATTCTATTTAATGACGAAATGTACTGACACTACTTTCAGATGATTTGCAAATAGTGTTGTGTCACCAAGTTTAGACAGACTTTTAGCACAGCGGGGTGGGGCATGACAACTCTCACATCCAGTTTAGTCCCAGACAGTGACTGCTCTATTTACAAATAATCAATATATATAAGATTAAATAAATAACCTAAACCAGCTGCATTACAAGATGGAAAAATAGACTAGAAAATATATTTACACTTGCTCTGTCCTACGTCCATGACACTGACTCACTGCAGAGTTGCCAGTTTTAATCTTAACAGCTCTTAACGCAGATTGTGCACTTGGATGGTATATAGATTATAATAAATAAATTAAAAAAAAAAAAAAAAAAAAACTTAAGGTCTTTCCAGCATTAAGGTAATACTGCTTTTGTTTTCGTTTTTGTTTTTAATCATCTTGTCTCAGCTATAAAATTTGACTGGTAAATAATAAAGAATGATATTAAAACTTGTTTTGAACAGTTTCTTTGTCATCTGAATATTGATTTTAAGTGGGGTGGGCGGGTTTTTTTTTTTTTTGGCAATATTGCCCAGCCCTACTATGAAGGTATTTACATCTTTTGCTTATTTTGTTATTCTAAATACTTGAGAAATTGTGTTTCTCCATTCATCGATGTAATTGGAATCATACACACAAAATAAATAAATAAATAAAACAACATACAATGCAAAACCATCAGAGAAATAGTGTATTTGTAAACTCTTTTACAAACTAAATGTTAATAGTAAATACACATAGTAATTAAAGCTAAATAAAACACTGTCCCCTTTAAGTAGCTTCAAAGTGACTTGTAATGTAGGTAACTATATATATATATATATATATATATATATATATATATATATTTTTTTTTTTTTTTTTTTTTTTTTTTCAGAAGGTATATTGTCTGTAGTTGAACTACTTGAAAGTAGGTGTAGCTTGTACTGTAGATTGGAAAGCTACAGATTTAAAGTAGTTTCCCAAACAATTCTTCATACCTTATACCTGATGAAAGTGCTGTAGTTATTGGTGATTCTATTGTACGGAACGTGAATATAGAGACACCAGTCACCATAGTCAAATGTTTACCAGGAGCCAGAGCACCTAACATCTTGGCAAATTTAAAAGTGCTGGCTAAACGTAAATACAATAAGATTGTTATTCATGCTGACGCTAATGAAGTTCGACTTCGCCAGTCGGAGATCACTATAAATAACATTAAAGAGGTGGGTGAACATGCAAGCACGATGTCAGACACTGTAATATACTCTGGTCCCCTCCCTGCTTACCGTGGTGACGAGATGCATAGCAGATTGTCATCACTCAATGGCTGGATGTCTAAGTGGTGCCCACAGAATAACATAGGTTTCATAGACAATTGGACGAGCTTTTGGGGCAGACCTGACCTGTTGAAAAGAGATGGTCTTCATCCCTCCTGGGGTGGCGCCACTGTACTCTCTAGAAATATGGCAAATAGTATTAGAGTTTATACTTGACTAACTGGGGCCCAGGTCAGGAAGCAGACAGACCGGCTAAACCGACCGTCTGCTAGCTGCCTCCCGTCACAGAGGTCAGCTAATTATCAGCACATAGAGACTCTTTTACCTAGATATCACACTATAGAGACTGTGTCTGTTCCCCGAACTAGAAAATACAAAAAAAAAAAAATACAAAAAAAAAAAAACCTTCGAAAATGTTTTCATGATTTCTCAGAGGGCAGCCTTCAAGTATAACTCGTTTGAAGTAATGGTGCTTCATATAACATTATCCAGAGAAACAAATGTTAATGATAAATCCCCTGTTATGTTTGTACTGGCTACTGTATACAGGCCACCATGGCACCATACAGACTTTATTAAAGAGTTTGGTGATTCTACATCCGAGTTAGTTCTGGCTGCAGATAAAGTTTTAATAGTTGATGATGTTAATATCCATGTTGATAATGAAAAAGATGCATTGGAATCAGCAATTAAAGACATTCTGAACACTGTTGGGGTTAGACAACACGTTTCAGGACCTACTCATTGTTAATCATACTCTAGATTTAATACTGTCACATGGAATTGATGTTGATAATGTTGAAATTACGCAGCCAAGTGATGGTATCTCAGATCATTATTTAGATCATTTTGTGCAAACTTCATATAGCCTAAATGTTATTCTTGTTACAAGTATGGAAGAACCATCATTTCCACCACAAAACACTGCTTTTTAAGTTAACTTTCTGATGTATCCAAATTCCTTAGCATATCCAAAACCTCAGAACAACTTGATGATGTAACAAACTATGGACTCTCTCTTTTCTAGCATTTTAAATACAGTTGTTCCTTTACGCTTAAGGAAGGTTAAGGAAACCAGTATGACACCATGGTATAATGAGCATACTTGCACCCTAAAGAGATCAGCCCGAAAAATGGAGCGCAGCTGAACGAAAACAAAACTTGAGGTATTTCGTATTGCTTGCCGGGAAAGTAACCTATCCTACAGAAAAGCATTAAAAACTGCAAGATCCAATTCCTTTTCTTCTCTTTTAGAAGAAAACAAACATAACCCCAGGTACTTCGTCAATACAGTGGCTAGATTAACGAAAAATAAAGCCTCAACAAGTGTTGACATTTCCCAACATCACAGCAGTAATGACTTTATGAACTACTTTACTTCTAAAATAAATACTATTTGAGATAAAATTGTAACCATTCACCAGTCAGCTATAGTATCGCATCAGACAGTGTTACAACACTGTTCTTCACTTCACTGTTCTGCTCTTCACGCTTTATATGTTACCCTTGGGAGATATCATCAGGAAACATGGTGTTAGCTCTCACTGTTATGCTGATGATACTCAGCTCTATATTTCTCCGTGGCCCGGTGAAACACACCAATTTGAAAAACTAAATGGACTGCATAGTCGGTATAAAACAACTGGATGACGAGTAATTTCTTACTGTTAAATTCTGTAAAAAAAAAAAACAGAGGTGTTAAGTATAGGACCTAAAAACTCAGCTTGTAATAACCTAGAACTCTGTCTAAGGCTTGATGGCTGCTCTGTCAATTCTTCATCATCAGTTAGGAACCTAGGTGTGCTATTTTGTGTTGCAATCTTTCCTTAGAAAACCATGTTTCTAGCATTTGTAAACTGCATTTTTCCATCTCAAAAATATATCTAAATTACGACCTATGTGCTCAATGTCAAATGCAGGAATGTTAATCCATGCATTTATGACCTCAAGGTTAGATTATTGTAATGCTTTATTGGGTGGTTGTTCTGCACGCTTAGTTTACAAACTACAGCTAGTCCAAAATGCAGCAGCAAGAGTTCTTACTAGAACCAGGAAGTATGACCATATTAGCCCGGTCCTGTCAACACTGCACTGGCTCCCTATCAAACATCGTATAGATTTTAAAATATTGCTTATTAATTACTTATAAAGCCCTGAATGGTTTAACACCTCGGTATTTCAATGAGCTCCTTTTACATTATAATCCTCTACGTCCGCTACATTCTCAAAACTCAATTTGGCAATTTGATAATACCTAGAATATCAAAATCAACTGCGGGCGGCAGATCCTTTTCCTATTTAGCGCCTAAACTCTGGAATAACCTACCTAACATTGTTCGGGAGGCAGACACACTCTTGCAGTTTAAATCTAGATTAAAGACCCATCTCTTTAACCTGGCTTACACATAACATACTAATATGCTTTTAATATCCAAATCTGTTAAAGAATTTTTAGTCTGCATTAATTAGGTAAACCGGAACCGGGAACACTTCCCATAACACCCTATGTACTTGCTACATCATTAGAAGAATGGTATCTACGCTAATATTAGACTGTTTCTCTCTTATTCCGAGGTCACCGTAGCCACCAGATCCAGTCTGTATCCAGATCAGAGAGTCACTGCAGTCACCGGGATCCAGTACGTATCCAGACCAGATGGTGGATCAGCACCTAGAAAGGACCTCTACTGCCCTGAAAGACAGCGGGACCAGGACATCTAGAGCCCTAGATACAGATCCAGATGAATTCAATGATGAACTGCCTTTAGCTGTCACTTTGCATATTGACACACTGTTTTCCTAATGTTGTTCAGTTGCTTTGACGCAATGTATTTTGTTTAAAGCGCTATATAAATAAAGATGACTTGACTTGACATACCTATCTAGACATCATAAATGGATTACATGACCTCACTGCGGAGGTGTTTTTATATGCATTCTTATTTAAGCCTCAACATATATTTTATGTTAACAATGCCCATTATTTATTTCTGCCTACTCAACCTCTAGATTTGGATGATTACTGTCTGACCTTCCTTAAGCTCTACAACTCATCATAAAGACAAGCTAAAGCTGTCACTTTTCTTAGATAATGCACAATGCTCCCTGGCAGATCTCTCCACCAGGCCTGCAGCTGTTTATATCTTTTCATCGATACAGCACAGCACTTTAATATGTTCTGTGTCATGTATAAACTGAACGGCGTGCTATCAGCAAAGTTCCAGGTCAAAGCACTGCTCCAGTAATTCTTCAATCTGTCTATTTAAATGAGCATGTTTAGAAAGGCCAAGCAAGCAAAACAGCTGATCGGTCGCCCTGAAGACAGGCCCAAGAGGGCACACACTGTCACCACACTGTTAAGTAGGCTACACAAACACTGGGGGTGATTAAGGGCTCCCTAACTACAGATTTACTTAACAAGGCAAATTAATGCAAGAGTGCAATTCAAAAAAATAAAAATAAACAAATAAAACCTGCAGATAGGAGTGGAAAGTTATTCGGGTGATCTACTGACAAAGTGCAAATTAAAGAACACAGATGCAACACCTCAGTTCCTTAATGACCAAAGCAATCTAACAAGAGCAATCCAAATTATCAAATAAGTTGCTGATGCAAGCTGTTAGAAAATCTGGCCCATAAACTGCTATGTCATTGTATTTCAAAATACAGAAAATGTAATATTCATTGATTTATGTGTTTGGTTGGGTGGTTGGTCTGAAAGGTATTTCAGAAAAAAAAAAAAAAAAAAAAAATGAAAAAGGTCATATGCAAAAACAACTGTGCATGAGTTTTTTTCAATTTTACAACTGTCTTAAATCCTAACAGTAGGGTATTGTTTTGCAAAAATGAAATAATTTTGAGATTAATGCATGTCTGTTGGCAGGCAAATTCAATAAATGAATTTGAATATTTTTTCTAAAACTGCTAATACTTGAGAGAGAGAGAGAAAAAAAAAAAAAAAAAAAAACATTCACACACACACAAACACACAGTAGAATAATTGACAGACTGTGGAATGCAATCACTAAGTGTTGGGCAAGCTACTTGGAAAATGTAGTGAGCTAAGCTACCAGTTACTCTACAGTAAATGAAGCTTCACTACACTGAAGCTACCCCCCTGGGAAATGTAGCAAGCTAAGCTACATCAACAGTAGCTTGCTACATCTAAGCTACTTTTAAAATAAAATTTTTATGTTGAACACGTTTTATTACAAGTCAATGCTATCTCAGTGCTTAAAACTGTCAGTCAAACAGATAGGCAGGTGTAATTGTTTAGTTTAATAGTTTGTGTTCCTTATCAATTTGGCAACAAAAACAATCAAAATACATGTAATTGACAATGTGCGCACAAGTAAGTGTATGCACCTGTTGATTGGGCATGCTTAATATACTGTAGGACTTTGCAGAACAAAATGCAAGACCTCCAAACAGTACAAAAAAAATGGCCAGGTTGAACCCTGATAATTTTTACAAGCAGCATCTGAAAACATATGTTCTCTCTGTTATCTCGGTCAGTGTCATGTACTTGTCGAGGTACGGTCACGGTGACTCACTCCTTGGGATTAACTATTCTCCGACCTCATCCTATGCCATCATTTCATCAAATAATTTTTTTGCATGACTGGCAAAGGAGTGGTACCATCCGGAGCAGAAGGTGGCGGTAATGCATCATAAAGATGGTTGGTTGCTATCCACCGTTAACACGAACAAGATGAAGTAGCGCCGTCGCGTCACTACTGATCCAGGATCAACAATCTTAGCAGTTGTATTTCCCGATTTGAGTTTGAGCTTCAGAAATGCTTGCGAAAATGTAGCTTGTGTGGATCTACCGCACTACTTGGTAAAAAAAAGAGCTTCGCTACTGAAAAGCTATTTGATTCAGAAAGCAGCGAAGCTACGACCAAGCTACTGAGTTCCTAGTTAAACTAGTAGCTTCGCTGCTTGTAGCGATGCTACTGCCCAACACTGCAATCACTGGCCAATTCTCCCCATCCAATAAGCAATGGAGAGACAAAAAGTTTGGCATGTTAAGTGGAAAACATCTGTCTTCGATGCTTTAATCACCAAGCAACCAGCAGCCAAATGCCTCCCCACCATTCAGATCTGAGATGTAAATATAACATCTGCCTTTGAACTGGACTCACCATGACAATTTAATGACTTTAATATTGGAACAGTTACCACTCAGCATGCATATAGTAAGCTACAGTGTTTATACAGCCTTTTAAGGGAGTTTTGGTGAACAGCTTTATAAGATTAGAGGAATTTTTCATTATTTCTTGTAACGCTTCCCTCTCAGTCACATACACCTGACTGAAAGGCTCATTATGCTGCTCACTTTGTCTTCTCAGGTGTAAATCACAATAAGATTCATGATAGTTGACACCTAAACAAAAAGTGTTTTAGAAAATGTAAATCAATCTATTGTTCTCTGTGAGTGAGTAATTTTCACATCATTTTGAAGCAAAAATTGTGAACACATATTTTGTGTGTGTTTTATGACCTTATTTCAGGGACTTTAAATTTGACAACATTTTAGTTTCTCACTAACCACACGTATACGTTGTTTACTCAAAAAGAAAATCATGTACATACATGCTATGTATGTATTATTGTAACTACTCATCAGACTGTTTTCAAACAACATAGCCATATATACACGTTTAGAAGCAACTGAATAAAGCACAAAAGTCAAGGCGTCAAAACTTCCCCAGTACCCCAAAACCCCCTAGACCTCAGAGGGTTAAAATATTGCAAATTGCCATGACCTTACAGAGGATAAGCAGTTTGGAGAAGAGGTGGATGGTTGTATTTTATTTTATTTATTTATTTTTATTAAATTGTTTTGCTATTTGATGACTTTTAGTACTTTGCTTTTTCTCACTCATCATTCTGAACATATTTGTGAAGTGTGCATGAAGTATATATAAAAATAAATAAATAAGTTTGCAATTGAAATCAACTTCCTCGACTCGGTAACCAAAAAGTTAGCAAGCCTAATGTTAATGTCTATGATATACTGTTTAAAGATTAAGTGTGGCCTACTCCTAATTCAGTTTAAAAGCCCTTAAAGAAATCAGCTGTTATACTTAGAAAACAAATGTCACTGCAAATGCTAATATCATGTTTACATCTACTCTGTAATTATCACTTTGGCAGGATGAACATAATTACATCATTTTGCAGATAGCATGACACAAAGCTTAAATATAGGTGTGCACTCTTCCCAAAAGGCTCTTGGCAATTATTATGTAAAGTACAGTTACATTTACTGTAATTGCTGTGACTGAGCTCTTGGTGTTTTCTTTTTCACACCTGGTCTCCACTTATGCTTCACTTCTCAGGCTTGCGGACTTCTACTGATGGAAGCAGTCTTGACCCGAGGCCCATTTCCTATAACCATCTGTTTTGTTTTGTTTTTCTTCTGGATCCAAATGTCATCTGACATGTTTATCTTATTTTGATTTAGCCACAATCCTTGTGCAAGTTACAACAAGATTAACTTATTTGATTTGGTTAAAATTCCAAGACAATGTATGAGTGACTAAGCAATCCACTCAAAATACCACTAAGATGTTGGTATGTAATTGCCACTTTTCACAATTAAATAAAATAAATCATAAAATATCAGTATCTTGTTTTCATAAAACAAAATTGTCACATTACAGATGTGTTGCAGACACTGTTGCACATTGACAAACTATTAACTAAATGTGTTGATTTGTTCTGATTAAAACAAACACAATAAAACGCTTGTATTTGTAGTCATAAATGTTAATTTAACAATACACAATTTCTATGATTTAGATTCCTATGATGTTTCTATATTATATGCATATATATATATATATATATATATATATATATATGTGTGTGTGTGTGTGTGTGTGTGTGTGTGTGTGTGTGTGTGTGTGTGTGTGTGTATGTATGTATGTATGTATGTGTGTGTATACACACACACACACACACACACACACACACACACACACACACACACACACACACTAAATTAACTAGAGCAAATAAATAAACAAACAATGAAACAAACACTTTAAAATGCTCCAAAATATGTGTGTGCAGGCAGCCTCACAGTATGATTTTTCATTCCTTACCAAGACATAATGAGTGAAAATCATTCATAAAACCCATGCACTCTTTTTGTCCTCTCAGCAACTGATGTCTTAACAGTTTAATCTGAAATTTAATTGAGAATGTCTAATTAGTAACATAGAGAGTGTGCATGTACTGTATATTGTTAATTATTGTAAATGTAATTTTCCAAAATGCTTTCTCTTTAGGTTTCTCATACACATATACATATATATATATATATATATATATATATATATATAAAACAATGTTGATGCATTATAAAGTAGTATAATGTAAATTAAAGTCCCTTTAAGGCAAGTATGTCACTCAGTGGCCATCTTTGAAATGCCTTTTGAACATGTAAGTGCACATCCTATCTCTTTAAATGGGGGAACTTAATTTTCCAAAACTGTTCGCCAAGCTTCCAATTAAATTTCATATTTGAAATCATACAGTAAATGAAATCTGACAACATCTGTCGCATAAGTTATTTATTTTGCTCAAATAGCATAAAAAAAAAAAGCTTCTTTTACAGGCAAGACCAGCCACTGCACTTGTGCATATGCTGGCTGTTTCTATACCACACCAACATGGATTTCTAATGGCAGCTGCAGTGCATTGATTTTACCGATTAACAATTGGTTCTTTCACTCAGAATGTGGGGCTTTGTTCAATAGAGAGCCATATTGAATGTTGCATTTCCCCATTCAAAACTACACAAATGACACGTCTTGGGTATTCTATAGGGCGAATAGTGTTCGACCGTAAGTTTTCTGGAAAGTGGACTTCACAGGGTATTCTGCCTTCTTGAGTGAGATTCCAATCTGAAGGAAAGGAACATGTTCAGTTTGAAGGGGAACTGTGAACAGCATGGGGAATGAGGGAACATCGATACATCACTTCACAGGAAGTGGAGAGGGACAAATCACCCAACAGTCACTGTGCGCCGCGTCTCCAGTCAGAACTATCGATAAAGCAGAGCCACTGCTTATAATGTCAAAACTATTTGAATTGTATAAATTTTAATTATTTACAACTGCCATTAAGCAAAACTGAATTTTATGTGGCACAACTTAAATATTGAACATTTGAAATTTAACACAATTGATCTTATTTTTATGGCAGTTTTTTTTTTTTTTTTTTTTTTTTTAATAGACATGCTTTCAAACAGGGTTTATTTATCTATTGTATTATTTTATTTTTCTTAAGTGTTAGACTTCAAATATCCAGTTTTTACAAATGCAGCTTCAAGTTTTAAAGAAAAAAAAAAAGAAATTTGGAACATCAGATTCAAAACGCAGAAATTCAGATCGTAGAGAAAGAAGTTCAAAGGTTATCCACAGGGATGAGTAGATCTCCAAAAAGTCGAACGAAGCATTTATGGTGACCAGAGCTGACACGTTTAGTTCACTTAGGCTAGTTTTGTCATTGCCACAACATATTATCTCGTGGAAATGTTATAATACCTTGTGCGTGGCCATGAGATATTTATTTTTTGGGAAATGTCATATTAACTTGTGGGAGCGTGAATATGACATTACTCTAGATCATTGTGAAGATAATCGTATGGAGATGATGGAGATGATCTGTCCTAGTGGAAGTGTTTTTGCGGTCTCGGGGCAGACATTGCCTAGTTACAAACAATAAGGTCACAATTGATAATATCAACATATAACATAACAGAAATATTATTTGCTATTTATCATTTCATGGGATTATGACTAGGATAGTTTTTCACATCAGACACTTAATGACATTTTACCCGTAGCCTAATTGGATTTTTACCTGGCAAACCAACACCGCATTATTTATTTATTTATCTGTAATAATAATAATAATATTATATATATATATATATATATATATATATATATATATATATATATATATATATATATATATATTTTTTTTTTTTTTTTTTTTATGGAACATCCATCGGGAATTCCTAAATTAGCATCCAATGGGAATTTTTATATTATCATCTTGTTTTTAACACTATCGACATGAGCTCAGTGAAATGGTCAATTGGTTGTTAATAATCTGCCCAGTAATAGGTTAATGGTGATAAAAAGATAAAACGTTTATCTCTTGCGGCTAGATTACATTAATAAAAGAAACAAAAATAAATATAACCACTTTTCCATTAAAAACAAAGCTGAACTAATGGCTGCATTAGTAGGCTGTGAAATGGGAGGGGGGGGTCATGAGCTCCTGAGAATTCTTATAAGATTAGTCTAGGGTCTGAGCTTCACGGGCCAGGGCCCGGCCAAAAGCCTGGCTTTAAATGCACAGTTAGCTATGCATTTAATGATTTTAATGAATGAGGTAGAGACCAAGAATTGCCTCCACTGAGTGCATAAAAATAATTTAATGCACAGCTAACCGTGCATTAAAGCTGTGCATCATTATACCATGGTCATTTGCCAGCATTGACAAGTTAAAGCTTAATTATGTTTAATGAAGGGTAAAAATGACGGTTATTTTCGTCAGTTATGGCTCGTTAGCTCTAGCATTCTGCCCGCATCAAATCAGATAGAGAGATTAAATCGTGCAGTAAGACCATATTTATTTGAATGCATTATATGATTTATTTGAATTAATTAGTGATTGATAAACCGATTGAAAATATAACGCTAAGGAATATATGTAGCGATCTGGTACCCAGGTTTTATTTTATCAATAGAAGTCACGGGGCAGTGCTGACAACAAGTTTCTGTGTGCACACATTGCGATCTTAGAACTGGCTGAGTGAATCATTGGTACAGTCCTCCCCACTCTCGAAGAACTGTAGTGAGATTTGTGACATTTGCCAGAATTGGTGCTCTGCATTTAACCCATCCAAGTGCACACACACAGCAGTAAGAAGTGAACACACCATGAACACACACCCGGAGCAGTAGGCAACTATATATCCAGCACTTGGGGAGCAACTGGGGATTCAGTGCCTTGCTCAAGGGCACTTCAGCCATAGGTATTGAGGGCAGGGCCATCGCTAGTGGGGTGAAAAGTGGTGACTATTATAGGGGCCCACGGCCGAGGGGAGGCCCCCGGCGATCTCAACAGTCTGAAAAAAAGACGCTCAGGACAGTTGACAGGCCACTGCTGCATGTCATCTCGAAAGCTTATAATGTACGTTTTTTTTTTTTTTTTTTTTTTTTTAAGCCTTGCCACTTGTCAATTTAATCATTCAAAAGCATTTAAAGCATTCAAACACAAAACGTGGAAAAGCTAAACGGAGTAGCTGGTTACTCGCGTGTTGAGTTCAGTGGGCACGAGGAGAGCCGCGTCTGACAGACAGCAACACTGAGTCGAGCTCTACTTTGCGAAGCTCTCCTCGAAGTTCCCCTGCATCTGAATGAGCAAATACAAATTGCGATTTAAACAAACAGAAAAGAGCCCAATTCAGCAGCCACGGTGTTCTGGTGTTCAGGGTTCACGCTAAGAGAGGCGGCTCAAAACACTTGAATACTTTGTCTGATTTTGTCTGAATTTGTCTGCCCCACCCCCCCGGAAAAATGTTCGTATGTTCGGAAAAATTATTGGTTTTCTTAAGTGAAAGTAAACGGTTGAGAGAAAAAAAATCGGATGTGTATTATATTGGATGCATTAATTGTCTCTTAAAGTGACCGCGCCTAATTTAGCTACTGCTGTTGTAATGTTAATCCAAGAAAATGAAACAGTTTTCTGAATTTTCCATTTGATTGTAATCCATTACATATCTTTCTATATAAATAAATATCTGATATTAAGATGATATTAAGTTTAATTTGATCTGACAATCTAACTCTGAGTTCTTGTCAGATTTTATTACCATTTTCTAAACAACAGCAAATAAACTGTGATAATGTGAGAAATGTTGAAGATGTCTGAATAAATTTTGGGTTGACTGTATATTACATTTTTAACAGTGAAGACTATGCAGTGATATTTTACATTTAATTTTTTTCAGTTTTTGTACCTAGACACTTACAAACTAAAAAAAATAAATAAATAAAAAATGTAAAAAAAATGTAAACACGGGTCTAAATAGCACAAACAAATAAACAGAACGAGCATACAAATTAAACACTTTCAAACAGGGCCCACTGGTACAACCTGCACTGGGGCCCCGCAAACCCCAGCTACGCCCCGTATCGAGGGTGGAAGAGAGCACTGTTCATCCACCTACAACTCACATACACACATATACTGGTGTGCATTAGAGCCTTTAATTGCCGTTCGGTATTAATGAGCTGCTTACCGAGACACACACATATCGGAAATCGCACAGCTCATATCCAGGAGAAAATAAACTTGTCAACACTGCCCCACGACTTTTATTAAATACAGTATCGCTAAATTATATTTTTCAGTGATGAGAGGATACAATCGCTGTTTTTAAGTAAACTCACTCTAAAAAGATAAACGCACAGACGCGAATACATGCAACTTCTTTGACATAAAACAAATGATTACTTTTCAATAAAATCTTTATTTATGCCAAAAAATGCTTACATTTATTTGTCTTTTTGTTCGCTGTAGCAGCCATGTTGCCAAGATAATTCATACCCCTTTGTTTGAAGTGTGGTCCCGAAAAATCTTTGTTTGAAGGGCTATCTGGCCCTTCCCCTTACCCCTCCAACCAAAAGAGAATCGAGACACCCCTACCCCTTCACGTGAACGCGCAAAACGGAGGGGTAGGGGAAAGGGGAAGGGCTAAGGGGTAGATTTGGGATTGGGCCTTAGTCTACACTTCCAAATTTGCGCATAATTTACTTTTACATACAAAACTGTCAATTGTAACATACCTGCACATACAATTGTAAATTTGTATATTTTTATTCCTTATCTACTTTTTTTTTTCCTGTGTTTTAGTTCTGTCGTTATAATTCTGCTGCACTGCGGAAGCTTTTGTCATGAAAACAAATTCCTTGTATGTTTTAACATATCTGGCAATAAAGTTTATTCTGATTCGGAAGTTGTCATTGTGATAACAGGCCATTGCTCTCACAGGTATATGTCCATCCAGGAAGGCAAACACAGATAAGTCATGGAATATCCTGGAAAAGGCTACAGACTGTCAGCTAGGCTGGTGGAAAAACAAGTGGGCTGTTCAGGCTTATGAATTGTAGAGATTTATTTTACAGTTCACTGGTTCAAAAAGGCAGCTATTTTCATTCATTTCATCAAAATCTCCTTCAAAACAATTTCCCATTTCTCTATAAATGCCATTTAAGTTGGACAGTTGGAGAAAAGCTAAAACTAACAAAACATGTCACCCACTTGACGTGAAAGCCAGAGACATCATTTTGTGTATTAAGTTTAACATGACAGATTTGTCAACAGAAGAAACCTTGAAGAGGGATTGTTCAGGAGCCATAAAACTACAAAACTTTCAGTAACAGCAACTTCCTCCCTTCGCTGTCTAAGGAAATACACTATTAAGAATTAATTTACCCACTTTCATGACAGAGAGATTGTTAGGCAGTTTTGATTTTAGTAGAAGCACAAAAAGAAGAAGTAGGAAGAAAGTAATAGTTTAATAAACAAACACACGTAAACCATTCAAATAAACATTAATCAAGGACAAGGAAGAACAGAACGGGCTCAAGCTCAAATAAGGCAGATAAGGAGGGGCAGACAGGTGATGAGGATAACTAAAAACCAGGAACAGGTGATCTAAATGACCTAAGATAATCTAATGAGGAGAACAAGAAATTAACCAAACAGGCAAACTGAAAAAAAAAAAAAACGTGACCAGGGTAATCATGGTGGAGTTTTGTTCTTTACTATTGTTCATTTGATGGTCTTCAAAGAAAAAAAAAAGTGCTGAAATTAATCATGTTTGGTTATGGAACAAGAGAACAATGTAATTGAGATTCGCTGACCTCTTCTTGATGCACAACTGGGATTTGAGCGCTAGAGAGAATATTATTAGTACTGTTTAAGTTCTGCATAATGACTTAGATTTTATTCAATTTCCCACCCAAAGGCTTCTGATTTAATTATATTATTAAGTCATTGTGTTTGCCAATAACCATACAGTCAACACATCAGGTTTGCATATTTGTAATAAAAAAATAATTTGTGTATTGCTAAGACTGACAATTCTATTAAAAACCTCTATTTCTTAACTTTTACATTCACTACTGAATCCATAGTTCATTTCAAAAGATTTCAAAGTTTGTCACAAGCTTGACACAATGCATTATGAGATTGCTTTCTCTGTGAAAGATACCTGCAATGGTCCTCTAGGATTTGACCCAAAGAAGGTTTCTTAGAAGGAATAATTTTGCTACCTACCTTATGGAACAGCCTTCACACCAGGAGCATGGCTATGATGGCATAAATGCAGCTCACTCACTTTTGATTCAGAGGCAGAAAGGCAGGAAGGGAACGCTTGATGGCTTCTCTGGTACCCCAGGCCCTGTGGCATTGCCACATTTTAAAATGCTTTTGCACAGTCACTTGAGGTTATAGCTCTGAGGAAATGATTGCTGCTGTTTGTCCTTCTTAATTAAGCAAAAGCTTGAACTCACTGTGTTGACATGGGATATTAGTGCAAGACGATCTGCCAGCCTGTGCCGCTGTGTGTCCCTCGGCCCTGCTGGAGAACTGTCATGTTCCAGTAGCCTCTCTGATTGCTTATGAGGTTTGGGGAGTGCCATGAGAGTCTACGATTAGTAGATGTGCTCTACAGAGATCCTGCAAACCATTAGCATGCTAAATAACAGTGAAATGATCTGTGAACACAAAAGGCCGAAGGACACAAGAAGTGCAGACCCAGTGAGAGAAGCACCCCTTACTACCGTTGCTTATTGCAGTAATTGGTTATTGACTTCTGACCCAGGTCTGTTTTAAGAGGATCAGACAATGACTAGCTGACTCCTCCTAAGAGGTTTTGATTCCATGATTAAGATTTGAAATCAATGACTCTGTCATCACAGTCAAACAAGATCAAGGGGATACATTTCATTATTCAAACATGTTAATACGAAGATGCCATTCATCACAACTAGGCAACATAATCAGAGGTTTAAATTAAAGTGCCCCTGTTATGCAATTTCAAATTGCCTTTCATGCTGTGTGTAATGTAGCTGTTTGTGAATAAAAACACTCTGCAAAGTTGTAAAGTTGAAAGAGCACGATAAATAAAGTGAATGTTTCCCAAAAGAAAGAATTGACTCTGAACATAAATAATACATTATATTTTCTATAGAGCATTCAAAATACGGAAATGTGGCAATTGTGATATAATTTTCAACACATGCTGTACACGGTAGACCACTCCCAACAGACTGTGCCATCTGACCAAAGCAGAGTACATTCACGGTAAGGAGGTGTTTAGAGAGACTGAATCTTCAAACTGCTTTGAACTAATCATTTGATAATCATTGGAAAATGAGGTGATAGTAAATGCATATTTTGGATTTTACATTTTATACTTTTTTTAATGATTTGTTTTTACTTTTTTTTTTTTTTTTTTGCAAGTAAACCTATTGTAGGAGACTCACTCCCAAAACAATATTGGGAACCTTAAAATGGCATAATAGGGGCAATTTAGCACCAAGCAATCATAGCAAAACAATCTGTAACGTCGCACAGTGGATGATAAATGTGTCTTTAGAATTTGAATGCATTGTTTTCTGTGAGTTTACGCACAACTTTAGCCTCCAAAAAATAATCAGGCTCTTATAAAATAGTATAATTTTTTAACCAGACAGTTAAGAATCAGAAGATATTACCCTAACTGGGCAATGCTAACCACCAAAATCTTAGCCCTTAGTCTGCCTTTGATTAGCAATAACAAGTAGCATACCATCATTCAGGGCTGTGTTACAAGTAAGGGACAATCCACAGGTAGCTGTGCATTAAAATAATTTAATGTGGAGGCAAAGAACCACCTGAGGTGAAGCCTTTGTAGAGTGGCAAGGTAGAAGAGAAAGAGCTAAAGTTGTCAAATAACATACTGTACACAGAGCATGCAAACAGCTATTCGTTGTGTAGGCATTTTTCAAATGAAGCATGAAGTTAAATTATTAAGGTTACTTTAGCTTAAGCAAACTTCTCTGTCAAACACATCTGATGAAAATAAAAAAAAAGATGATTGATGATGATTGTCATTAGACCACAAGTGACCTCTGGAGATTGACCTTTTCTGTTTATGCAAAAAAGGGACTTTCTGTGAATGTTGACTCACTTGCGACTGATGGCGTCACCATTTAAAATGTGGTGAGCGCTTGCTGTCTACAAAGCTAACTCCATAGGTGCTGTCTGAACCTAGAGGGCAAAAATGGTAGATGGTCTTTAGAATACCAAGCTAGCTGGACTGGAGCTGACTGGAGGAATCATCCACAGCTCAGTGCCCTCTGCTCCCAAGACGGTCTCTGCAAAGGGAACTAAAAATAAACATTCTCCCTTAGGTGTCCTCAAGCTAGCCTCCTGTCAAAAGGAAGTCCATCTCTTATCTCACTTGCTATGCTGAATGGAGGTAAGGGGGCAAGAGACGGAGCTTTAGTTCAATGGTACAATGAAAATAAGGGTTCCGTTACTTGAACGATGGATGGTAATGGCTGCCACAACTGCCATTCACTGGGGCTTTTCGTAATATTAACACAAGGTAAAGATGCTACAGGCCATAGTAAGCCAGTGATTTTTGCATTACAACTCAAAGGTTTAATGCCATCTGTTCATTATCATTCATGTTATAACAGCAAAAGCTAAATTAGCTATGTAAATGTATTCTGGACTACAAAGAATATGCTCAAACAAAAGAATTTGTGATTTAATGTTGATTCCAGCATTTTATTTTAATAATTTATTCCAAAATTTTAGAAATTCTGTTGATTGACCTTCATTTTTAAGTTAATGTTCTACTCTGAATATGGCTTATTATTTTAACCGGTATTTGCAGTTATTTTGTGATGCAATGCTATTTTTATGATAAGATTTTAACTGTTTAAAAAAATTATAATAATACAAAAATATTATTAAATTATTTTACCAATAAAAGCCTTGCAATCTCTTTCTGCCAGTTTTAATAAATACTTATCATTGACATGGTTTTTATTAATTTGTAAATGTATTAAGATAGAGCTCATGATAAAGCATTTATATCAGTATTTTATAGTTTACTGTTAAAATGATTATTTGCAGCAGTTTCATTGTTAAATTATTACAACATCATATTGGATTTAATTAAATACTGTAATTTAATGAAATTACATGAACATGCTGTAAAATATATTTACAGGATTTTATTGGCAACTTCTGTTGCCAGGTTAATACTGTACTTTAGTGGAATTACAAACTATTGATGTAAAATAAACAAAAAAAAAAATATTCAATTTTACTGTGAAGAAAATACTTCAAATGACCGTATTTCACGTACAACAATTAACTGTACTTTGTTTTCAGTAATGTACTGTAATCCATTTTACAGCAATTAACACCATTTGATGAAAAACCAAACATGCAACCTGCTTCAACCTGCTTCCCATCCTCTACATGAGTTCAGTGATGGCAACTAAACCACAGAAATCCATAGCAGACTTAATTTTCTCTTATCACAGCATGAATGTGACACAGATGTTATATAAATGAAAACACCACAAGCTTTAATCTAATCTTAGAGTTGAACTACAGTCATCTCTCTTTTAAACTATTCTTTCATATTGAAGTTGAAAAATATGCATAAAGATATCATACTCCCTAAAACCACAAAGAAAATAGTTTCCTAACACACTCTCCCATGATGCTGGTATGTTGAAAGCATTTATTATCAACGCTTTGCATCCAAATGGCACAGGAAGATCTTGGATACATGATAGTGATTGCTTTCTAAGTCTTATAATGTACTGCCAAAACACTGTCGGCATTATCTCAGAGCATAGATTTTTCATGGATACAAACTAAACCTCTTTTTCAGTGCCAACTACTGCATATGAATGCCAAGTGCTCGACACAATTGATGCATGACATTAAAGGTTTTTATTTGAATTTCAATCCAGCGTTCAGTGAAGCAACAAATCAACATTGCATTAATTTTGTTTATCGCCCTAAGTCCAGTCTGCTGCCAACAGGTCATTGTGGCACATAACCAAAATTTGGACTGCTCCACTAGAAAATATAAGAATAACATCTCAACATTGTTCCAGTGGTGCTTCTGTGGTTTTCACAGAGGAACAAGAAATAGTTAAGCAAATAACACTTTAATTGTGTTCATCGGTTGATGATTGTAATTGTTGTGTAAAGTATTCAAGGTAAAGCAAGAAAAAACAACAAAATAATTATTGACTGATTGGTATACTACACAAATCCAATGTTCTCAAATCAGGGTCAGAAATTACCCAGGGCTTGGGGGGGGGGGGGTTATATATATATATATATATATAAATATATATATATATATATATATATATATATATATATATATACAAACAACTACAAATCGAAGTTTGAACAAACAAAAAGATGTGAAAGAGCCCAATTCTGTACTGCGGTGTTCTGGTGTTCAGGGCTCACGTAGAGAAAGGCGTCTCAAAACACTTGAACATCGAATTTGCTTATTTTTGCTCTTGTGTCGACAAATACATACAAAATATGTCAAAATATCCACCTTGGAATTTATGCTCGAAAAAACTGTCAGTTATTTTTTAAGTGAAAGTAAACAGTTTAGGAAAAAAATGGAATGTGTATTTTATTGGATGCGTTCATCGTCTCTTAAAGTGACCGCGCCTAATTTAGCTACTAGCTGCTGTAATGTTAATCCAAGAGAATGAAAATGAAAATCACTCACTGCTCTTGACTGAATAACTTTGTAGTTTTAACAGTCTTTGATTTAACAGGTTTGATTTTGTATAAAATTTTTACACTGAAGACTATCTAGTGCTATTTTACATTTAATTATTTGTACATTGTACAGCTAGTTCTGTACCTTGACACCTACAAACTTGAAAAAAACTTAAACATTGTGTAAATAGCTTAAATACTGTCATATGGAATTGATGTTGATAGTGTTGAAATTATTCAGCCAAGTGAAGATATCTCAGATCATTATTTAGTTCTGTGCAAACTTCATATAGCCAAAATTGAAAATTCTACTTCTTGTTACAAGTATGGAAGAACCATCACTTCTACCACAAAAGATTGCTTTTTAAGTTATCTTCCTGATGTATCCAAGTTCCTTAGCATATCTAAAACCTCAGAACAACTTTATGATGTAACAGAAACTATGGACTCTCTATTTTCTAGCACTTTAAATAAAGTTGCTCATTTACGCTCAAGGAAGGTTAAGGAAAACAGTTTGACACCATGGTATAATGAGCATACTCACACCCTACAGAGATCAGCCCGAAAAATGGAGCGCAGCTGGAGGAAAACAAAACTAGAGGTATTTCATATTGCTTGGCGGGAAAGTAACCTATCCGACAGAAAAGCATTGAAAACTGGTAGATCCGATTATTTTTCTTCTCTTTTAGAAGAAAACAAACATAACCCCAGGTATTTATTCAATACAGTGGCTAAATTAATGAAAAATAAAGCCTCGACAAGTGTTGACATTTCCCAACAACACAGCAGTAATGACTTTATGAACTACTTTACTTTTAAAATCGATACTATTAGAGATAAAATTGCAACCATTCAGCCGTCAGCTACAGTATCACATCAGACAGTGCACTATAGACCCCCTGAGGAACAGTTCCACTCATTCTCTACTATAGGAGAGGAAGAATTGTATAAACTTGCTAAATCATCTAAACCAACAACATGTATGTTAGACCCAGTGTTAATTTCGGCAAAACGGAACAAGCGAGACTGCATGAGAGAAGAGAACCAATCCGAGCCTGACTTATTGAGACGTGAAGCGAAGGTTTTCAGTTTTTAAATGAGCTCCCGGGAAGTCGGCATTCGAAGAGGTGATGTCTAAAAGAGCGACAAAATGTCCACAGCTCACTTCACGTTTGACGACGAACAAAACAAAACAAAGTGTAAAGCACGCGGAGCGCTCATTCGTGGCAAGAACACAACCAATTTGAAAAGACATTTGCAGACGATCCACCTGGACATTTTCTCAAATGTAATTTCACAACGACGTTCTTTTGTTTATTGAGCTAAGCAAAATTGGAAGACTGCAGTGCGTAGATGTTGTAGCATTAAATATTACGAACTGAAAAGTATTGTAAAATAGCCCCTTCTTCAAGTTAGATGAGAGCACAATACTAATACGTAATATTATGATACATACATTTGATTAATACTAATGTTTAGTATATTTTATAATGTTCTACTTGTTGACAATATCACAAATATTTCTAGATTAGTCATGTGAAACGTGAATGTTCACATCCTATCATTATACATACTAATCTAGCAATATTGTAGTATTTAAAACATACCTTATAAAATCTTGTTACTTTTTTCTTGTTACTTTTTTTATCCACCCAACTTATTAAATATTTACTTTAAATGTATGCACTTATTGTTCAGCTCAGCTATAAGCTTTAAGGTCCTGGACCTAACTTTATTTTTCTTTTATTGATGGTCAATTGGCAGCTAGTTATTGTTTACATTATCATGACAGTGTTTGTTGCTGCATAAAAGCTTTTGAATCGAAATAAAGACACAGTTGTGTTGAAATAAAGTTGAATTTGTGTTTTATATATTTTGGATAAGTTTGTTTCCTATACCAGCTGTAAAAAATTGTCTAGTAAATCTGTTATTGATTTTAGTCTTACTTTAGTCGACTACAATACCAAGCAATTTTAGTCGACTAAAATACCAAGCAATTTTAGTCGACTAAAATAAGACTAAAATTAAAACAAATCTGATGACTAAAACTTGACTAAAACTAAAAAGAATTATAGTCAAAAGACTAAGACTAAAACTAAATTAAAATTTTGTGTCAAAATGAACACTGGTTAGACCCTATACCATCTAAGCTCCTAAAAGAGGTTCTTCCAGAAGTCATATACCAAAACCTTCAAACTGGCTGTTATTAAGCCTCTCATCAAAAAAACACAACTTGACCCCAAAGAACTAGTTAATTATAGACCAATCTCGAATCTCCCTTTTCTGTCCCAGATACTAGAAAAGGTGGAATCCTCACAATTATATTCCTTCTTAGAGAAAAATGGTATATGTAAGGATTTCCAGTCAGGATTTAGACCGTATCATAGTACTGAGACTGCTCCCTTAGAGTTACAAATTATCTGCTCTTATCATCTGATCGTGGGTGTATCTCTCTATTAGTTTTATTGGATCTTAGTACTGCGTTTGACACAATTGACCACAACATTATTTTGCATAGACTTGAACACTTTGTTGGCATCAGTGGAAGTGCATTAGCATGGTTTAAATTGTACTTATATGACCGCCATCAGTTCGTAGCAGTGAATGAAGATGTATCATATCGATCAAAAGTGCAGTATGGAGTACCTCAAGGCTCAGTACTCAGTACTCTTCACGCTTTATATGTTACCCTTGGGAGATATCATCATGAAACACGGTGTTAGCTTTCACTGTTATGCTGATGATACTCAGCTCTATATTTCTTCGCGGCCCGGTGAAACACACCAATTTGAAAAACTAATGGAATGCATAGTCGATATAAAAAACTGGATGACGAGTAATTTCTTACTGCTAAATTCTGAAAAAAACAGAGGTGTTAATTATAGGACCTAAAAACTCCACTCGTAATAACCTAGAACACTGTCTAAGACTTGATAGTTGCTCTGCCAATTCTTCGTCATCAGTTAGGAACCTAGATGTGCTATTTGATCGCAATCTTTCCTTAGAAAGCCCACGTTTCTAGCATTTGTAAAACTGCATTTTTCCATCTCAAAAATATATCAAAATTACGGCCTATGTTCTCAATGTCAAATGCAGAAATGTTAATCCATGCATTTATGACCTCAAAGTTAGATTATTGTAATGCTTTATTACAATAATGCTTTACTACAGGGAAGTGGCCTAATGGTTAGAGAGTCGGACTGGCAATTGAAAGGTTGTGAGTTCGAGTCTCGGGCCAGCAGTAATTGTAGGTGGGGGGAGTGCATGTACAGTTCTTTCTCCACCTTCAATACCACGACTTAGGTGCCCTTGAGCAAGGCACTGAACCCCCAACTGCTCCCCGGGCGCCACAGCATAAATGGCTGCCCACTGCTCCGGGTGTGTGTTCACAGTGTGTGTTTACTGCTCTGTGTGTGTGCACTTTGGATAGGTTAAATGCAGAGCACAAATTCTGAGTACGGGGCACCATACTTGGCTGAATGTCACGTCACTTTTCACTTCTTTTTTTTTTTATTTTTTTTTATTGGGTGGTTGTTCTGCACGCTTAGTGAACAAACTACAGCTACTCCAAAATGCAGCAGCAAGAGTTCTTACTAGAACCAGGAAGTATGACCATATTAGCCCGGTCCAGTCAACGCTGCACTGGCTCCCTATCAAACATCTATAGATTTTAAAATATTGCTTATTACTTATAAAGCCCTGAATGGTTTAGCACCTCAGTATTTGAATGAGCTCCTTTTACATTATAATCCTCTACGTCCGCTACGTTCTCAAAACTCAGGCAATTTGATAATACATAGAATATCAAAATCAACTGATCATTTTCCTATTTGGCGCCTAAACTCTGGAATAACCTAGCTAACATTGTTCGGGAGGCAAACACACTCTTGCAGTTTAAATCTAGATTAAAGACCCATCTCTTTAACCTGGCTTACACATAACATACTAATATGCTTTTAATATCCAGATCCGTTAAAAGATTTTTAGGCTGCATTAATTAGGTAAACCGGAACCGGAAACACTTCCCATAACACCCTATGTAATTGCTACATCATTAGGAGAATGGCATCTACGTTAATATTTGTCTGTTTCTCTCTTATTCCGAGGTCACCGTAGCCACCAGATCCAGTCTGTATCCAGATCAGAGGGTCACTGCAGTCACCCAGATCCAGTAAGTATCCAGACCAGATGGTGGATCAGCACCTAGAAAGGACCTCTACTGCCCTGAAAGACAGCGGGACCAGGACAACTAGAGCCCTAGATACAGATCCCCTGTAAAGACCTTGTCTCAGAGGAGCACCAGGACAAGACCACAGGAAACAGATGATTCTTCTGCACAATCTGACTTTGCTGCAGCCTGGAACTGAACTTCTGGTTTCGTCTGATCAGAGGAGAACTGGCCCCCCAACTGAGCCTGGCTTCTCCAGGTTTTTTTCTCCATTCTGTCACAGATGGAGTTTCAGTTCCTTGCCGCTGTCGCCTCTGGCTTGCTTAGTTGGGGTCACTTCATCTACAGCAATATCGTTGACTTGATTGCAAATAAATGCACAGACACTATTTAACTCAACAGAAATGACATCACTGAATTCAATGATGAACTGCCTTTAACTATCATTTTGCATCATTGACACACTGTTTTCTTAATGAATGTTGTTCAGTTGCTTTGACGCAATGTATTATGTTTAAAGCGCTATATAAATAAAGGTGACTTGACTTGTCTTGACAAATAAATAAAAACAAACGAACGTACAAATTAAACAATTCCAAACAGGGCCCACTGGTACAACCTTCACTGGGGCCCCTCTGACCCCAGCTACGGCCCTGCTCATGCCTGTTTCACACATACTCTGTCTGCAGTGTGTATGCAGTCTCACATGCATACATATTTTCTAGTATGTGGTGCAGCATGGACTCGATGTGCTTTCTCACAGGATGCATTTGCAGTACACTACTCGGTACGTAAACCATCGCTGCACTGCTGCAGACGCAACGCTCCTGGAACGCAACTGGAATCCATTAACATGGGTGCGTAAAAAAATATGCAACGCATGCGCACTGCAGACGGAGTATGTGTGAAACAGGCGTAAGGTTGTTTGCACCTTGTGCAATGTGGAATTAGTTTACAGCTTTTTCAAGCACTTTGTGATGCATTTTGGAAACAGGAGATGAGCCCCTTTTCTAATGCACCACCTATTTTGATAAACCCCTTCTCAAAGACTTTCTGTTTGTCAATTTTATTTGGGTAGGGTAACACACATATTCTGAATGCCTTCGGCAGTATTCGAATGAGCCATTTTAATCTATATTAATCTATATTAATTTCAAGATCACAGTGAGATTAATCTAGATTAAAAAAAGTAATCTATGCCCACCACTAGTATATATATATATATATATATATATATATATATATATATATATATATATATATATATATATATATACAGTGGGGATCGAAAGTTTGGGCACCCCTTGCAGAATCTGTGAAAATATGAGTAATTTTCAAAAAATAAGAGAGATCATACTAAATGCATGTTATTTTTTTATTTAGTACTGTCCTGAGTGAGATATTGTACATAAAAGATATTAACATTTAGTCCACAAGACAAAAAAATTGCTGAAATTATTAAAATAACCCCACTCAAAAGTTTGGGAACCCTTGGTTCTTAATACTGTGTTCTGTTACCTGATGATCCACGACTGTCTTTCTGTTTTGTGATGGTTGTGCATGAGTCCCTTGTTTGTTCTGAACAGTTAAACTGAGCAGCATTCTTCAGTAAAATCTTTAAGGTCCTGCAGATTCTTCAGTTTTCCAGCATCTTTGCATATCTGAACCCTTTCCAGCAGTGACTGTATGATTTTTCAGACTTTTCAGACTGAGGACATTTGAGGGACTAGATGCATTAAGAGCTGGGGGGTGAAAACTTTTGAACATGATGAAGATGGCCAAATTTGTCTTATTTTGTTGAAATATAATTTTTTTCCATTTAGTTCTGCCCTTCGTAAGCAACAGAAGATACTTGTATGTTTCCCGGTACACAAATTAAGCACAATTTACCTTGATCTTCAAATTCCAAAAGTTTTCACCCCCCAGCTCTCAATGCATCTTGTTTCCTTCTGGAGCATCAGTGAATGTTTGAATCTGTTTTAATAGTTGTGTTTGAGTCCCTCAAATGTCCTCAGTCTGAAAAGATGTATCTCAAAATCATACAGTCACTGCTGGAAAGGGTTCAAATATGCAAAGATGCTGGAAAACTGAAGAATCTGCAGGACCTTAAAGATTTTTCTGAAGAACGCTGCTCAGTTTAACTGTTCAGAACAAACAAGGGACTCATGAACAACCATCACAAAACAGAAAGACAGTCGAGGATCATCAGGTAACAGAACACAGTATTAAGAACCAAGGGTTCCCAAACTTTTGAGTGGGGTTATTTTAATAATTTCAGCAATTTTTTTGTCTTGTGGACTAAATGTTAATATCTTTTATGTACAATATCCTACTCAGGACAGTACTAAATAAAAAATAACCTGCATTTAGTATGATCTCTCTTATTTTTTGAAAATTACTCATATTTTCACAGATTCTGCAAGGGGTGCCCAAACTTTCGATCCCCACTGTATATATATTTATCAATTTTATGATTCTGAAAGCGGATTTAATAGGTGTCATTACAAAAATTGAGAACTGTAATTGTAAATTGTTTATCTGATGACGTTTTCTTTCTTTTAAGCAGAAAGTAACCTTAATTGAACAATCAACCTGATGTGTTAAGAAAACACTTCCTGCATTTCTTTGAATGGCTCTTAAGAGTAACTGTACAAAAGGTTCACTGAAGTATGTGTTGCAGACTATATTTTATGAATTTCTCCAATGCTGCAAAGAGTTCTTTCAAAAACTTGATGCAAGGAAATTAAATTAATCTATATGTAAGCCTATGAATATGGAACATGCATGCTTAACTCTGCATGGAGTTCAGTTGGCCATTACAAGGGTTAACGTCCTTAGCATGTCATTTACTATCTCTGCACTTAAATTTGAGCAATGCTTATGGTTGAAGCGAGTTATTCACAGAAACTTCCTCTTCCAAATATCTTCTACTTGCTAACTTGGGTCTAATCCACATGAAATGATTTAATTAGCTGTTGTTGATGAGCTTTGACTCAACCTTTCAGTAAAAACATGCATCTAAGCTACTAACTAACATTCCATAATCCAAAAATAAACTGTTACATAATATATCATGATTTTAGCTCAAATACACACACTGTTGTTTTTGTTATGTCTTTAAAAGATTTTTAGCGGCATCGAGCCATCACAAAATATGGAAGCAGAAGTGTGCTTTAACATCATATATCAACTAATGACAGTGATGCAACAGGGCAATGTTAAATGCAGTATTACAGTCCTGTGTTGTTATTTATGTGCAAAATGTGCTCCAAAAAGTATAAGTGTGTTAATATTGCTCCATCACCATGAACTGTGGAATTCAAAAATTCAGAATCCAACAAGCAGAGGGTCAAAACCAAAAATCCATCCAAAACAAACAAACAGGGAAAGGAACAGGAACAGGAATTAGGAACTCGGAAGGCGAGGAAACTGGGTGACGGAAAGAAAGGACTCCATCAAACCAAACAGAAACAGACCAGTTAATATAGGCAGGGTAATGACTATCAAGTGAAGACACCTGAGTGCAATTAACAGGAGTGCAATTACTGTGATGAAGGGACAAGGCTTTTTGGGAATTGTAGTGCCTGCGGTGAGGTGCCTATGGGGAAGTGAGACCACTAGTGGAGACCCAGAGAAACAGAGACCAGACACCGTGACAGGTTTGCAGTCAGTCTGCACTCACAAACAGCACTGGCGGATCAAGCAGTTCCGGGCGCCATGGCAGAGCAGGCACACTAGGAAGCCATGTCGGAGCAGGCAGTTCGTGAGGCCATGGTGGAGCAGACAGTTTAGGAGGCCATGGAGGATCAGGCAATTCGGGATGTCATGGCGGAGGAGGCAGACAAGGAAGCAATGGTAGAGCAAGCAAATCTGGGGGCCATTGCAGAGCAGGGAACTCAGGGGCCAAAAAAAAATCAGGTTTCAGAGGCCCTCTGGAGCCCTCCTTTGTGCTGGACATGGGGACTGGAGCCCTCTCTGGGCTAATCTCGGGGACTGGAGCCCTTTCTGTGCTAGACTTTGGGACTGTTTGGCTAAAATTGGGGATTGGAGTGGACCTAGGAGCCAGTGCCAACAGCCTTCTCCTCCTCAGATTCCTCATTTGGACTTGAAAATGCAGTGGCTTGCAGGCTTGACTGAGGAACGGCTGACGGACTTGACCTCAGAGCAGTGGACGGGCTTGAGAATTCTGTGGTCGGCAGGGTGGTTCTGATCATGTTCAAAAAAGGAATTTGAGATGATTTGAGCTTTGTGACATGGCACATTATCCTGCTCGAAATAGCCATCACAAGATGACTGCAAGATGGCCATAAAGGAATGGACATGGTCAGCAAACAATACTGTGGAATTTAAACATTGTTAATGTGGTACTGAGTTGTCCCAAGTGTGCCAAGAAAATAACCCCCACACCACAATCACCAGCCTGAACCGTTGATAAACGGCAGGGTTGATCCATGCTTTCCTGTTGTTCATGCCAAAATCTGAATCTACTATCTGAATGATGCAGTCAAATTAAGACTCATTATGCCAGGCAACCTTTTTCCAATCTTATATTATCCAATTTTGGTGAGCCTGTGAGAGTTAATGCCTCAGTTTCCTGTTCTTAGCTGACAGAAGTGAACCAGATGTGTTCTGCTGATGTAGCCCAACTTCTTCCAAGGTTCAGTGTGTTGTGGATTCAGAGATTCACTTCTACATACTTTGGTTGTAACCAGTGGATATTTAAGTTATTGTTGTTTTTAATCAACAATGTGGCCATCATCCTCTAACCTCTGGTATCAACAAGGCACAGAACTGCCCATCACTGATTATTTTGTCTGAAAACCGGAGAAATGGTTTAGTGTGAAAACCCAAGTAATTCAGCAGTTTCTGAAATATTCAGAACAGTCTTTCTGGCACCAACAAATATGTCATATTCAAAGTCACTTAAAGAGCCACACAGATGGGAAATCAAAAATTACCTGTATTACAGTGTATGATGTAGCTGACCATCTTTGTAAACAATGTGCAAATAATTAAACCAAAAAGTACACGATTTATAAAGTTATTGGCTACTACAGTAAGGAGTCGACTCTGAATCACTGAAACGTGTCGTTATAGATTTCAAATATTTTGCCCATCTCTATGTACGTCACTAGGAGCACTTTGCATAATAATCTCCGCCTACCGTCTTGGGAGAAACGAACTCTGACCTCACCCACCCCCACACACAGACGCTCTGTTTGGTGTGAGAGCATCATGTCGAGGAGACCATTTGTTTTATTTTCACTGCCAAAGAATGAAGATCAGAAGACCCAATGGCTAAAATTGATTTTCACCACAATACCAGAGCAGTACAACAAATCCCTTTTGTTGTGTTCACAACATTTCACTGATGACTGCTTTTCTAATCTCGGTGAGTACAGCGGGATTTTCAAAGCGTTTGGCCATAAAAGATGGTTCATTACCAACTTTATTTAGAACAACGAGCATCTCCGAATCACAACGCGAAGTATGATTATGAAATTATGTGTCTGTTTTCTCCCGAGCGTCTTATCAGTATGTGTGCTGTCTGCAGCCTTTGTTTGTGCTGATCGTCATGTACAAACACGTCATTAAAATGAAGTGTAACTCCGTGAATACTCAACGAAGAGACATGATAGAGATATCTATAGAAAGCTTGACATATAGATTCTACTTCTACTTTAAAACTAAACAAGTGCTGCTAACAGATATTCTGTGATAAAGTAATCCATATGAAAACAACGCGATGTCTGTTTTTCATCTCTCCCTTCGTTATATCTAATGTGACCACGCCCCCGCGTTGAACACGCTATTCAGATTCAAACTGAAGCGCGCGGCTTGAATACACCCACACAGAAGAAAAAGCAGCAAGACTGTTCAAGTTTTTTATTTTACTGTTTGCTTTGCAATGAGAGGAATAAGACATAATTCACCCCAAACAGATGCTAACGCATAGTTTACCATGGAGGTGTGAGCGGAACAACCAATCCAAACTGGTTATGTTAGTTGACCAAACAGAACACAGTATGCTACCGAAAGGTGGGGTTTAAGGAAACTGAATCTTTCGAACAGCTTCGCGCGAACCGTTTGGGGATTTGAGAATTGAGGTAATTTTAAAATTATATTTTGACAAAATGACAATGTTTTTTAACCTTGGATGGATTTAAACCTAATGTACAGGACTTATAAACAGTGATAGGAAGCTTAGAATTTTCATCTTACTGGCTCTTTAAATCAACTTTCCTCCACATTTTTTTCTTGACTATGTTTACATGACTAAGTGAGTTACAATCATTTGATTGAATTATTAGATATTTGCATTAAATAGCAGTTGTACCTAATAAAGTGTATATAAAAAAAATGTGTGTTACATTATGACATGTATATATATGTGTATAATATATAATTTATTCATTTATTGCTGTTACTGTGGCAGTCAACAACGGCACAGCATAACCATGTGCAAATGTTGTTTATATTTAGTTACACTGAATTTTTTTTCAGTTTAATTAATTCAGTCAACCTTATTATACCGCTTTAACATGGATTTCTATGGAGACCGAAAAACGACATTTAAATCAATCATGGCACCATTCATCAGTTACTCAAGAAAAGGTGGATATGAACTGAATACTAAGACGGGTGGTACTGACATGCAAAATGACATGTAGTTTTTGGTACTGCTGTACCACTAACCTCTACTTGATGAGCATACATTAGCAAAGAGGTGGGAAGGTCGATCAATTAAAGTAAACTTAATGCATTTCACACATGCTATCTTGTGGCTGGTGAGTTTGAGGGGTTTGGCACTAGACTCTGGACAGACAGCAGTACTGCATACTAATTCGGCAGACTACAGAGTGAGCTAATTAATGCATATCCTCTCACAGAGACTGCAGGAAGGTTGCATTAACACATGTCTGTCTGCCCTTGCTTTTTTAAGGACGATATTCATATGACTAATAATATGAAGAACAATCCTTTGTTTTCATTAGGAAAGGAAAGGAAAGGAAAGGAAAGGAAAGGAAAGGAAAGGAAAGGAAAGGAAAGGAAAGGAAAGGAAAGGAAAGGAAAAAAGATAATCAAGGATTTCTTAAGTAAGAGTAAATAAAAGACGTAGATGTAAAGTGCTAAACTTTCTTCTCCTCTTAGGACCATTTGACCTAAACATAAACTTTCTAGGCATCCAAATTTATAGGTCTTGAAATGACTCTCACAGTAATATCAGCATCATATCACACAGATGCTTGCTGACGCAGCCGGTGAGTCACTTACTCAACCTGTCAGTGCCATGTACATGCACATAGAAGGTGAAAACATATTATGCTGTTTGCCCAACCGCATTAACTGCAGAACTGGGAAACTGCAGGAGCAGAGATCTAAAGGCTGCAGTGCTTAACTGAAAACCACTAGATAGCTTTTATATATATATATATATATATATATATATATATATATATATATATATATATATATATATATATATATATATATATATATATATAAAACAAAAGAGAAAAGGGCTGGAAAGGACCCGGACCCTTAGCTAGATATTATTTTTAAGAAGATTGTCTTACAGATGCTCTGGGCCGATTACACTTCCACTAAATAAATCATATATATATATATATATATATATATATATATATATATATATATATATATAAATGAGTGGTTATGGCTGTCGGAGATCAGAATGAAATAGTTAATCCAACCATCTGTGCGGCTGCAGTCTCATAGACCTAGTGATCTTAAAAACGAATTACAGAGATCATCAACCTGCAACCACCTTAAGCAAAGAAAAAAAAAAAAAAACTACTTTACGCAGCAAGAGACAATATCTCATGATGCCATTATTGTGCTGAAGGAACACAATGCCTTCTCTTTTTTTGTCTGCTCCATCAAGTGCTCCCCAGCCATCATATTTCATAGTCCGATAACATGTTTCAGAATAATATCAGAAGATGGTCGAGCAGGTTTTTCCTGGTGTGCTATTGAGAATCTTCTTTTCACCCCCGAAACAGAAATCCTAACAACACCATTGTGCTGACCTAGAGTGTTCAATAAGAGTCTCTTTCTGTCTCTACATTATAAGCCACACTTGATGCCATTTACATGGAAGCATGCCAAGCTTGTTAATGACTGTAGCCTTTTTTTTTTTTTTTTTAAGGATATAGTTCCTTTTTTTTAAGGATATAGTTCACCCAAAAATTTAATGATGTCTTCATTTACTTACCCTCATGTCAATCAATACCATTCATGATTTTCTTTCTTCTGTGGAGCATACATTTTCTAACTTCTAACTGTATGGAGAAAAAAATAAAAAATAATGATGACCGAATCGAATATATTTGAATATGTCTAATGTAGAATATTCATACTGTGTTAAAGGAGTATTCTAGGTTAAACAGTAAAACAAGTAGGCTATTTAATTACTCTTAGGTAACACTTTATTTTAAGGTGTCCTTGTTAAATATTACAGGTACTTACTATTATAGTAACAATTAATTATGCATAATTACATGCATGTAACCCTAAGCCAAACCCTAATCCTAACCCTAACTATACAGAAGTACATGTATTTCATTAATATTAATCAGTACTTAAATTTGTAATTACACTGTAATAAACAAGCACACCTTAAAATAAAGTGTAACCCACTATTCCATTAAAAGTGGCTTCCTGTGTATGCACCATAGAACATTTCCTACAAAAAAAAAAAGAAAGAAAAATGTTCCAAATGGTAGGCAGCAAAAGATTATGCATGTCCAAATTTAGTACTGCATAGCCTACTTCCCATGAAATATGCAGTACTTAATGAAGCTAAGTAAGAAAAATTAGTATGATCAAAATAACAGAACAAATAATCAAAATATTATTATCATTAAAAATATATATATATATATATATATATATATATATATATATATATATATTTATTTATTTATTTTTTGTTCCTCAGAGAAGCTGATTAGATTTTGAATGGATTTCAGAAAGTACAAATGTCTTGGGAAGCCTGGTCATAAATTCAGTTAGAATGGCAGTTTTCTGAGATGTAATTTAAAATGCTGTCTGAAGTATTTTTAGACAGAGCAACTGGCATCAATATCACATATATTACACGTATATGTCTCCAATTAATGGTGACAGTTTTTACAAATGCTGTGTTCACAAAAGTCAATTAAAGTAAAAAATAAAATAAAAAAGTATATAATAAATATATAATATATATATATAATATATATATATATATATATATATATATATGGGCCATTAATTAAAAAGCAAAAACAACAACAAAACAATAGAATTGGTAAGTTTGGTTCATTTTTGAAAAATCTTTTCAGTAGATTAAAAACCCTTATTATACACTTCAATTGCCATTATCAATCTGAATAGTCTGTGCACACTTGCAACATGCACACTTGCAGTTCAGTATACCTTTTGTGCTGATATGTGAAAACATTCCACCCTCTAAATGTCACGGGAATTCCTTCATAAGGAATGTTTTTGAACAGCTTAATCCCAAGTAAAATTTTCAGGGGTGAAATAATGGCACAAGGTACAGCAAAGACAAATAATGCTGAGTGCTTGACTTCTGCACTGCTGGATTTGCTTGTGATCAACAATTTCTCCAGCAACCACTGAGAGTCAGTGCTTCTTGCACTGAAAAAGCTATGAAGTAAAATACTTTTTGACACGTTTGAAAATAAAATGCTAGCCAGTCCAGCATTTATTAGACTCATTTACACAACAAAACTTAATGTATAGACTACGTAACGATCCCATAATTTGATTCATTTTTCATCCTAAAAAAAAAAAAAAAAAAAAAAACTGACAGCATTTAATACTTTATTTAATAATGTTTACTAACAAAGATGGTTCAGAGAGATTCCAGATATTTTATTATTATTTATTACTTTTGTTTATTTTTTATTGCAGGGTAAATTTTTCCTTTAGATGTTTAATTCCATTGCTATTCCATTGTTATTATTATTAATATATATATATATATATATATATATATATATATATATATATATATACTGTGTGTTTTGACAACACAAATGAAAGCATCAACCAGATTCTTAACTTTTAACCTTCTGTACCTTTTGCATTTAACAGATGGCTTACTGACCACAACAGACGTTTTCAATGAGCGTTAAAAGAACAAGTGAATGAACACAGTAATGTCAAGACAGGAGAAAAAAAGCGGGAAAAAGCAAGGGTCAGCTCTGAGTGTAATCCAATCTTTCCACTTGTCTTGTTTTTAAATTACTCTATACTTCTGCAAGGCTGATTAAACGTTGGTCAGATGTCCCATCACATTTGACATCAGTTACTATCTCAGGATTTGGCTGTGAGTAGGGAAATTAACTGATTGATATCTTCTAGACCAGTCTCCAACCGAAGCTTTCCCTTATCGGCTCTTATCACCGGTTGGAGCTGTCATTTATTTGAATCTTTCCAATAAAGCTCTGATGTGATACTTAATTTAAATATTAATATAAGATGCAATTACTCAACTGTCGTATCATCCACAACAAATAATTCAGTCTTTTTACTAGATAATAAAACATTTTAAGAGCCCTGTATGAGCAGATAATGCAAACCTCTGAAAAGGAGAATACTTTGTATAGAAATGTTAACAGATAAACAGAGACTCAGAAAAGATGTTGTAGTATAGCTTTGCGATTTCAGAATAAACATCATGCAATGAGCTGCAGACCACCTGCTGTAGTCAAAAAAAGCAATGCAAAGACATGGACTAAACTAGGATTGCAGGGTATAACAGTACTACAGTATATTTCTAAGTAGCTACAAGTCTCACAATGCCAAATGTGCCACGGTATTTTCCAAACAGTGGTACCATTAAACATTGTTTTATATTCTCATATGCGGTCAACTCCAGCTGACCTACCTGGTCTGGAGCACATTAAATGGCCAAAAAAATGTCTTCTGATAAACAAACGATTTAGCACAGCTAGAGTGCAATATAACATGAAAAAGATATCCAGAAGCATCTCCTGTGATGAGACTTTGAACCACATTCACAAAGCAGAACAGTCATCAATAAATACTGTTATATTCACATACAGTTTGGTTATTTATGAATGACAACTGCATTCTGTAAGCATGCACACTGTAAATTTTCAATACTCCCTAACTGCATTTTCAGCGAACCCCTGCTGTGTGAATGGAATTGGGCTGGGCAACCACTTACATCTAGCATGTGTATTGGTGTTTTATGCGTCCAATCAGTCTTCCACCGTAGCTGCTTCCATCAGTTTTGTAGTTTGTGACTAAATTGCTCCGTGCTCCACTCATTAAAGTTGCTGTCAATTAATAGAGATCTGATGAATTAACTAGCACTTCAATTGTACTCCTATTGTGTAAAATGTGGTAACTTTTTAAGTTTCATGGATGCCGCCATCTTTGATATTTGATAGTCATTTTTGCTATTGTTGCAGGTGATAATCTAGCCTGGTAGATCTAGCCAAACTCTGCTACGTCGCTTTGCTTCATAGAGTTTGGACGATGGTCTGAAGTTTAAAATCATTGGTTACCTATAAACCAACACATTACGTTTGGTTATGAGGTGTGTTATTCGCCGGCTCAGCCGGCTCCTCCGCCTCGGTCTTCCACTGTAAACACAGGAATGCTACAAAACCATAGAGCGAAATACCGGAGTGAACATGGCAGTTCACAATCACAATTATCGCCTTGCCGGACTTTGGCCACTCCAGTTTCTCGCTAACTATCGGCAACAGTTGATAAATTCAACTTTTCCCAAAACCTGTCGGGACTCGGGAGTAGGGCCACAGCTTCACCTCCATTCAAAATTTGAAACAAACACTCTTCTTGTTCGGGCTTCAGTTGGCAAATGTGGAATGTTTTCTACAACAGAGCAAATAGCATCCCGTGTCTCTGTGTCTGTTTTCGATTTCCCTAACCTAAACTACAATCCTAAATTCGTCACTTAGCGTACAGAAGCGAACTGAAATTGAGCGGCAGTACGAAGTCTGACGTAGTCAGGCTAGTGATGATCAGGAATAGAACACAAACTTGACACCTGTTGTAAACTATGTGAACAGGACTTTTTTAGTAAATGCCGCCGTAAACCCAAAACTGACATTGTGAATGTAGCCTAATAATTTTGTATCACTGGCATTTTTTCTGATATCGCTGCATAGCAGTCTCATTTATCAATTTATTGATCTGTATTTTTGTCGTCAAAACACAAATATAGCCTTAAACCAAGATGAATTTATTTAGCAAAACAAGAATTGATTTAAGAAAATATATCTTGTTTATACATAAACCTTCAGACAAACCGTATGCCCCATATGACTATGTCATCATTTCCTGTTTTCTGCCTGTTTCCTTTTTCCTCTTTCTTGCCAAACTGTGACACTGGACAAACCTTTTAACTCTAACCTTAATTGCAGTGTTATGCTGTTGATGAACTAAGCAAATATTTCCATCCTGATTTCTGGCAGTAATAAGGGAGTGAATAGTGCTGAGGGGTACAACATTCATTCAGTATACTGCTGTGGCACTCAACACTGCAGGCAAATAGATTACAATTAGTTGGGTGTAATGGCCCATAAGCCTCACTCTAAAGGCTGATGGGAAACCTGCAGGAAATATACAGATGGTATGATCTGAACGACAATGTGTGGGGGTGTCGATAAAATAGTGCTGTACACTTTAAAATTGAAATGCTCACTCACTCAAAGTTGAGGGTCTGCAAGACACTATTGATTTCTGAGTATTTATTTATGTAATCCATTAGATTGTGGGCTTGAACGTCACTTTCCTCCAACTGTTGCAAACTTGCTGACTGAGTTAAATCACCTGCTGACAAACTAACAAACTAAACTATGCAGTTGATAGTAATTCATTGTGCAATCAGTTTCTAGGGGTGGATGATTCAAAAGTACAAAAGAGCAAAAATGTACAGTAAAAACATTTTTTTAATACTATTCTTTAATACTTTTTTAATATATCTCACTAAATTGGATGGATGACAAATAAAAACATGATATAATATTTATATACATATATTAAAATTAAAAAAATAATCAGCTAGAGGTATTTTGACCAAGTATAAAAACAGCAATGCAAGGAGCAATATGATAAAAGAAACCAATGTTCAGTAAATTGATTTATTAATTACAAGAATTGTAATAAACAACTTCATTGCATTTCATCTCTAGTCACTGCGGTAATGTCAAGAATCCATATACAGTATGTCTGCTGCCTTAACAAGCATTTTCAATGCGTATTGAAAGTGGGCATCAGAAACAAGGTTTCAGAAAAAAGCATAGTAGCTACAGAACCCATGGGGGACACATTTGGCCACCAGATGAAAGACCCATACAAAATATCATGATGAATTGGATGATAATTGGGTTAGGGATGCAATCAAAATGCATTAGAAGGAAAGACCGCACTGAAACGTCTACACAATGATGACTTTACTGGACTTCAGCTAATACAAATAAAACCAAAGCAAAAAAAGTGTGTCCAGCATGTGTGTTTTTTTATTTTGTTTTTGTTTTTTCAGTGTCATTTTTGATAAATCAGGCTTTTATGGCTCCTAAAGTAAGATGTAGGAGAGGTTCATGCCTGAGGGGGGAAACATACCTAAATTGTATTCAGAGACCCGAACGTAGCAAAATATGCAATTCGATGCATTAAATGCAAATAAATATCAAATTAGTCATATTTTATAAATAATAATAATAATAATAATAATTCATATGATGAAATGCATGTAGTAAATTATGTACAGGTTTTTCAGCAAAGATTTGATCATGATGATCATTTAGAGGCCTTAGAAAATATGTGTTTTATATATATAATACGTGTGGCTTCATAGGTTTAACAGTGCAGCCAATCAAAGGACCAGGGGAGTGTATTTGTTAGTGACATAATTGTGGAAAAAAAATTGTGGAGCAGAGAAAAATACCTCTCACTGGGAGAAAGATTTCTGTCGCACAGCACGTACAAAGCACACATCGTCAACACATCTGCATTCCACAGCAGTGTCTTGGTGACGACCATATGGTCAAAAAAGATAGATGATGGCAAATGCATTGTGTAGCCTTCCAGAACTGCTTGTAGTTATCACCTAAAGAGGCTTTAGGCAAGTACGACATGAATGATTAATGATGAATGCCGTAGTTCATGTTCAAGATTAAAAGAGGTTAAAAGAGAAATAAAGCATAGAAATACGTCTCCTTATAGACAGGTCAACCAGAATAGTAATAAAACTAATCATTCATAAGCATAGGGTCTTGATGTGAAAGCTCTATATCAGAAAATATACAGTACATGCTCACATTTCTTGTTAAAATAACACAAATAGCTGTAGGTTTCAAAGACAAAAAATAATTGCATCCACATGAGTCTGGGGTGCCTTTTTGGGGTGCCTTCCCGAAGGTAATCTAAAACGCTCATTGAGAGTTTGCAGTGTGTGTAAATCTAGTCTCCCTGAGCCTTACAATCAATCTAGAGGGGACTAGCAAACAAAATTAAACACTGCAAAACAGTATTTTACCAAACCAGAGAAAGTAGCTCCTTAGAGTGTTTAAATGCGCCACTACACTCATATGTCAATCCAACCTAATCTGCCAAAAAAAAATTATGATTCTTGCACAATCTAATCTCAGCCCAGATGGAGCACACACACAGACCAGTCTGTTCAATGACTGTCTCATGCATATTGCACACAAAACTGGAGAGTGCTAGCAGGAACTCGGCAGTTCCAATAGGATTGGTTGGCTATAAACAGGTTGTAGGAGTCTGTGCGCATCACTCTGCCAGGAAACAAAATTCTGCTGATATAACCAGGGCTGCATGATATATCGAAATTATAGAAATATTGCAAATGTGCATATCACAATAAGTATAAATGGGTGACTTCATAGCATACTTAAAAAATGTCTAGCATATGGCAGGCGGATGTTAGTTTGGATATGTGTGCGCATGCGCTGCCACAAGACAATCAACAAGTGTGATGCTTTCATAGCAAGCTAATCAGATAATATGAGCCAAGCTGGAAGCACACGCAATTATGGCTAGTGATGGTTAAATTAAGCTTTGTGAAGCTTCAGTTAAAGTGCTTGTGAAGAGGGCATAAATCCTAACTAAACATGCACATACTACACATGTAAATGTGTATTCATATTATGATTTATTCTTAGTTATCAAAGGATTGTATCACACTTGAAAACTGCGCAATGGGTTTCGCAATTTTTGAATCTGAATACTAAGCAGTCACAAGTTCATTTAAAGGAATCAAGTTCTGGGCTGCATCTAAAATACTAGGCAGCTAACTTGCTGCCTCACTGCCTTATCTGGTAATGACTTTGTAGGCAGCTTTTTAGCACTGAGGCACCTCATGATACTTATTTCAGACAGGCTTCTGATCTGCAACAAAATGTAAGTACTATAATACTGATTTCTCGCTAGAAATAACATCAATAGTTCAAAAAGTTAGTCTGAAATATAAATATACACAAAAACTGATCACCAAATTTTAGAGATTTCGGACGTGGCCCTGGTATTGCTTCCCTGTGAGATGTTTGTTTTAGTATTTTTTTTTATTATATATATATATATATATATATATATATATATATATATATATATATATATATATATATATATATATATATATATATATATATATATATATACAAGCTTTGAAGACCTGGACCACAAAACCAGTCACATGGGTAAATGTTTTTTTGTGATTTATTCATCATCTGAAAGCTGAAAGCTGAATAAATAAGCTGTCCACTGATAGCATAGGACAATATTTGATATAACTATTTGAAAATCTGGAATCTGAGAGTGTACAAAAATAGAAATATTGAGAAATATCACCTTTAAAATTGTCCAAATGGAGTCCTTAGCAATGCATATTACTAATAGAAAAAATATTTTGA
>NW_020528303.1:0-37956 GCF_003368295.1 Carassius auratus | reverse complement strand
CTCCATTTTAAGGCATTGGAGATCATTTTAGCTGAACAGCCTATCATTTTTTGCACCTCTTTATAGGTTTTCCCCTCTCTAATCAACTTTTTAATCAAAGTACGCTGTTCTTCTGAACAATGTCTTGAACGACCCATTTTCCTCAGCTTTCAAATGCATGTTCAACAAGTGTTGGCTTCATCCTTAAATAGGGGCCACCTGATTCACACCTGTTTCTTCACAAAATTGATGACCTCAGTGATTGAATGCCACACTGCTATTTTTTTGAACACACCCTTTCAACTAATTCAACTAATTGCCCAATTGCACAGCCTTAAGAGCGTGCATATTATGAATGCTGGGTCTCATTTGTTTTCTGAGAATCTACTGAACCTACTGGTAACTTGTTTGCCACATAGCAATAAAAAAATATACGAAAAACCTTGATTATTCTGGTTAGTCACATTGTACTGCTATTATTTTGAACAATACTGTATATCTCCAGCTCCTACAACAACATTCGGTGTCCAGCAGCTCTCTCTCTCTCTCTCTCTCTCTCTCTCTCTCTCTCTCTCATTTTCCTTTCCTATTTTTCTGAACTGTAATTCATAATTCAGTCACACATATTTTTCTTTCTTCTTTTTCTCTTGTTCATCATGACATATTTTCAAAGCTCAAGAATCAGATTTTGTTCTGTTCTGTCAGAAAGCTGCTAGTATTAATGGGGAACTTGAATTCAAAGCTCAATGCTGAACTTGAGAGGTTGTCAGGAAAAGCTGAAGTCCTTCAAAGGTTAAACACTTGACAGGTAATGTTGAAGACATTTAGTTATAACTGATTTACTTTAAAAGATTTATCCTTACTGTATGTGTTAAATAACCTTCCTTATAGTCCTTCCATTCAAATATTTTGTTCACAGATCATTTCTAACACACTTTCTCAACATGTATGTATTAAAACAACAACATTTTACTCTTTCTTCATTTCCGCTGAAAAGGAAGACCATAGGGCCTGTAAAACTCTTGTCAAACCCGTCTTGTTTGTGGAGAGGGATGAATTTGACCATCTTGTGTGTTTTAATGGACAAGACCAAAAGCTGCAGTCACACATTTCCAATGGTTCAGTACGTCTGTGTCGGTCTGAGCACCTTGACAGAACTTTACTGCAGTTCCATTTTGCACCAAATTTGATGTTTGTTTTTTTTGTTTTTTGTTTTTTTTTTACTTTTTAACATACCCCACGACCCCATCAGTACAAGCCCTTTGCTACATCAAAGTATTAATAATTCAAAAATTTTTAGCAAATTCATATGTTATTATACAAGCATACTCATGTAAAACTTCTACAGCTTTTCCTCCTGCTGTCATTGACCATCGCCTCAGCTCTCATGAAGACTGTGCCCATTGTAAGTAGTCAGTGTTTATATTCTAATGTTTATACTGAGTCCACTGTATCCTTTATTAGCACCATCTTAATCCGTTCTAACAGTACATGGTATTTGTCACTACCTCACAGTCTGTCTTTATTTCCATGTTGATTTTAATTGAACACATCTGTCTAAATGTCTAAAAGCAGTCTGCAAATGCTGTTTAACTTGTCATTTGACCCATCAGATATTCTGTTAATTTGGCCAAATTAGATCATTTAAGGCTGTTCACAATCAGAATAGTAACTACAATAACTATTTTAGCTTCTTCACCAACAGACAATAAAGTTATGTTTATTATTATACACTCTGCAGTGATGTTGTTGTCTGCCATTTTAAATGCGCAAGCTGTTAAACTCTGATTGGCTGTTTTTATTGTTCTTCAGCTGGAAAATATATTCCAATGATGTTGTTCCTCTGTCATTAAATGTTATATGAAAATGAAAACCGATACCAATGATATCCAATGATGTTGTTCCTTTGTGTCATTAAATGTTAAATAGTTGCATTATGGACTCATCCTTGGTGTGAAGAGGTCTTTAAACTGCTTACAACAACCCTGCTAGCATGTTATTGTGTAGAAAATAATTGATAAGAATATAGCTTGAAGATACAGCTGTCTTTCCTCTCATTTTGTTAAAACACAAGATTCTGCCTGTTGCTCTTCATCTTAGTCCTTTACTCTCTCCACTCACTCACATATTCTCTTTTGCTCTGTTGTAAGGTAGAAAAAGAGCAGATGGTTGCATGATGGCCTTTTTCAGTTTTGTCAACTGAATGTCCTGCTAGTGAGGCTCAGCAAGTTCTTGTCATGATCAGCCCTCTCCAAGAAAGCTTTGTAGAAATTTGTAATCAATATTCATTTAATCCTCTAACCTGAATCTTTTGGTGAATTAACTTAATTTGTTTTATTAAATCTGTCTTATTTCATAAGTTTAACCTACATTAGTAATTAAACATTGGGTTAATAGACATATTTTTGTTTACAGCTGAAGAACATAAACAAAGAACATCAGTCCTGTTGGGGATATGAAATGAACATGGCTCTGTTGTCCCAAAACAGAAAAGACTAAAAAGGTGCTCATTCCCATTGGTATGTCTTTATTCAAGCGATGTAGTAGTACAACATTTGATGTTGATGTTGATCTCTATTCAAGTCAGCAATTATATTTTTTCACATATTAGATTAGATTAGATTATATTCAACTTTATTGTCATTATGCAGAGTACAAGTACAGAGCTAATGAAATGCAGTTAGCATCTAACCAGAAGTGCAAGAATATAGTGTTTTATATACATAAAAGTGCAGAGTAAGTAAAGCTATGATATACAGAATGTAAATCTTTATATATATACATATATACATATATACATATTTATATATATACTTATATATATACTCTATATATATACATCTTTATATAAGTTCTATAATGAACAAATCATCAGTGCATCATTTCTGGAATTTAAGCATTTGGACCTGCACCTGTATTCACCAAATTATTTTTCTTATGGACTTAAAATTTTAAGGAGGATGAAGTCAGTTGATTGAGAAATGAAGAACGAGCCATGTTGCATATGAAGACTTCAGATGCAAAAGCCTTTAAGTTCTATCTGAAATATTCTTCTAAGAAGAATTTTGGAAGAACATTTCAGGCAGCTCTTCAAAGCATGACTGCTTGTATTATGTTCTACTTGTACAGAAAGACTGCAGTAGAAGGTCATCACTGACATGGTCCAGACTAAAGAGAAGTGAGTCTGAGGACAGAGATGGAGGAGTCAATGGTCACCAAGTCCAGCACTGCAGCCTGAAACTGTGAAGACTGCATTCCCAAACAGCTTTGTGACATCACAGATGTCTCTCAACTGAGAGCTCATACCTCCAACAACCTTCAACAGGAATCAATGGTATGTCCTTTCCAACAATTCTAAATAATAATAATATAAATTGTTTATTGATTTACAACACCCAAAATGATTTTGTCTCTCCAGGACATCTACGCAAGGTTGTTTATTTTATTAATTTTTTTTGTTTGCTTTGAAGAAAGCACAGAGGACTGTCAGAGACTCCAGCTACATGAGCCATGGATTGCTCTCACCGTTACCATCAGGCACAACCAGCACCAGCAGACTGCAAGACAAGTTCCTTCCACTGGCAATCAGACTGAACTGAACTCGTACCAGTAACACCACACACACACACATGCCAGCAGCCTCATATGCACTGCACTTTATCAGTTACACTAACTGGACTCTGACTCACTATTTTTCTGTTCCCTGACATTCTGTTTGCGCTAATTCATACCGTACTGCACTTGTGTACCAGTGTACAGTATACAGTGTTGTCAGGACTTGTCATGCTGCAGAGTATGCACAAAGCATTTCACCGCCTGTATACTTGCATTCATGGTATTGTGATAATAAAGTGATTTGATTTGAATTAGTCACATGACTTGTTTATCAGTTGTACAATGGGTTGTTAATGTAACCCATTTTTATTTCTCTTGAATATCATTTGTCTTAATATGCTACTTTATCTGTCTTTATGCTGCATACTAGTTAAATATTGCATAAGGTGCTGGATAAAGTATGGTGAACATAGATATGGTTTTTGGTAAATACACCAATTAAATTTGTAAACAACACATAATCAGCATGGTTGTTTTAATTAAGAAATGAACATTGTCACAATAATGAAATTCAGTTAGATGAAGAGCAGGCAGAAAGCAGCATTAGAAGAGACTGCATGGATTCATGCACAACTGAAGGAGATGAATCAATGAATCAAAAAGATCAAAATGAATTCTGTTCGGTATTATAATGAAAATGATCATGCACATTAATGATGTCTAGCACCTACGGGGGACAAAGATGATACGTTCTTTACAGAGATTTATGAATTAGGTATTTTATATGTTTTTTTGCATTGCATGAATTGTATGGCACCATAAACTGCACACTGTCACACATTGTCTTACTGAATGACACATTGGCCTTGTGTGATATGAAGTGTCACAATATGTAATATATTTGTTGTCATTGTTTACTGTCAGCACTGTATTCTTGCTCTTGATCTAATAAAATAAATTGAGCTCTTTCCAAATGGGCGCTTTATGTAGATTTTCTGGTGTCTTAATTCTAAGATAAGTATGACTTCAATGGTATGTTTTTGAAAAGACAATCTAAAAAATGTGTCTCAACAGTTTGTTGCCAATGATGAGAATATATCTGTTCATTGTTTCCTGCTCTCCCATCCCCAGGGGCCCAATAGAGTCCCCTGGAAAAGCAAAAAAAAAAACAAATACATTTCAAATGTCTGTAAATCAAAATCTGAATATAGTTTCAAAACGAAAATTGGCAGGACAACTACTTATGGTATGTTTACTAAGTAATGTTAGGACTTCAATGATCAAGATTGTCAGTTTACAGCTTTCTGAGTCCAGTAATGTTGAAATAGTGCCTCTCTTCAAATGAAGTGAAATCAAGCCCAAATCTGCTCAAAAGCTTTTCTCTCTATTAGAGAAAGCTGTTTCATTCAGTATTCAGTGCAAATCTTGCCAAACTGAAAGATGTTTATGCCTTATGAAATACAATGTTTTCTGCAATGCTGTAAGACAGTTTTTAATGTGTTAGAAGTTATATGCTCAAAAACTAATGTTTGGACTTCAATGATCAAGATTGTCAGTTTACAGCTTTCTGAGTCCAGTAATGTTGAAATAGTGCCTCTGTTCAAATGAAGTGAAATCAAGCCCAAATCTGCTCAAAAGCTTTTCTCTCTATTAGAGAAAGCTGTTTCATTCAGTATTCAGTGCAAATCTTGCCAAACTGAAAGATGTTTATGCCTTATGAAATACAATGTTTTCTGCAATGCTGTAAGACAGTTTTTAATGTGTTAGAAGTTATATGCTCAAAAACTAATGTTTGGACTTCAATGATCAAGATTGTCAGTTTACAGCTTTCTGAGTCCAGTAATGTTGAAATAGTGCCTCTGTTCAAATGAAGTGAAATCAAGCCCAAATCTGCTCAAAAGCTTTTCTCTCTATTAGAGAAAGCTGTTTCATTCAGTATTCAGTGCAAATCTTGCCAAACTGAAAGATGTTTATGCCTTATGAAATACAATGTTTTCTGCAATGCTGTAAGACAGTTTTTAATGTGTTAGAAGTTATTGCACAAAAACTTATGTTAGGACTTCAATGATCAAGATTGTCAGTTTACAGCTTTCTGAGTCCAGTAATGTTGAAATAGTGCCTCTGTTCAAATGAAGTGAAATCAAGCCCAAATCTGCTCAAAAGCTTTTCTCTCTATTAGAGAAAGCTGTTTCATTCAATATTCAGTGCAAATCTTGCCAAACTGAAACATGCTTATGCCTTATGAAATAAAATGTTTTCTGCAATGCTGTAAGACAGTTTTTAATGTGTTAGAAGTTATATGCTCAAAAACTAATGTTAGGACTTCAATGATCAAGATTGTCAGTTTACAGCTTTCTGAGTCCAGTAATGTTGAAATAGTGCCTCTGTTCAAATGAAGTGAAATCAAGCCCAAATCTGCTCAAAAGCTTTTCTCTCTATTAGAGAAAGCTGTTTCATTCAGTATTCAGTGCAAATCTTGCCAAACTGAAAGATGTTTATGCCTTATGAAATACAATGTTTTCTGCAATGCTGTAAGACAGTTTTTAATGTGTTAGAAGTTATATGCTCAAAAACTAATGTTAGGACTTCAATGATCAAGATTGTCAGTTTACAGCTTTCTGAGTCCAGTAATGTTGAAATAGTGCCTCTGTTCAAATGAAGTGAAATCAAGCCCAAATCTGCTCAAAAGCTTTTCTCTCTATTAGAGAAAGCTGTTTCATTCAGTATTCAGTGCAAATCTTGCCAAACTGAAAGATGTTTATGCCTTATGAAATACAATGTTTTCTGCAATGCTGTAAGACAGTTTTTAATGTGTTAGAAGTTATTTGCACAAAAACTTATGTTAGGACTTCAATGATCAAGATTGTCAGTTTACAGCTTTCTGAGTCCAGTAATGTTGAAATAGTGCCTCTGTTCAAATGAAGTGAAATCAAGCCCAAATCTGCTCAAAAGCTTTTCTCTCTATTAGAGAAAGCTGTTTCATTCAGTATTCAGTGCAAATCTTGCCAAACTGAAAGATGTTTATGCCTTATGAAATACAATGTTTTCTGCAATGCTGTAAGACAGTTTTTAATGTGTTAGAAGTTATATGCTCAAAAACTAATGTTAGGACTTCAATGATCAAGATTGTCAGTTTACAGCTTTCTGAGTCCAGTAATGTTGAAATAGTGCCTCTGTTCAAATGAAGTGAAATCAAGCCCAAATCTGCTCAAAAGCTTTTCTCTCTATTAGAGAAAGCTGTTTCATTCAGTATTCAGTGCAAATCTTGCCAAACTGAAAGATGTTTATGCCTTATGAAATACAATGTTTTCTGCAATGCTGTAAGACAGTTTTTAATGTGTTAGAAGTTATTTGCACAAAAACTTATGTTAGGACTTCAATGATCAAGATTGTCAGTTTACAGCTTTCTGAGTCCAGTAATGTTGAAATAGTGCCTCTGTTCAAATGAAGTGAAATCAAGCCCAAATCTGCTCAAAAGCTTTTCTCTCTATTAGAGAAAGCTGTTTCATTCAGTATTCAGTGCAAATCTTGCCAAACTGAAAGATGTTTATGCCTTATGAAATACAATGTTTTCTGCAATGCTGTAAGACAGTTTTTAATGTGTTAGAAGTTATATGCTCAAAAACTAATGTTAGGACTTCAATGATCAAGATTGTCAGTTTACAGCTTTCTGAGTCCAGTAATGTTGAAATAGTGCCTCTGTTCAAATGAAGTGAAATCAAGCCCAAATCTGCTCAAAAGCTTTTCTCTCTATTAGAGAAAGCTGTTTCATTCAGTATTCAGTGCAAATCTTGCCAAACTGAAAGATGTTTATGCCTTATGAAATACAATGTTTTCTGCAATGCTGTAAGACAGTTTTTAATGTGTTAGAAGTTATATGCACAAAAACTAATGTTAGGACTTCAATGATCAAGATTGTCAGTTTACAGCTTTCTGAGTCCAGTAATGTTGAAATAGTGCCTCTGTTCAAATGAAGTGAAATCAAGCCCAAATCTGCTCAAAAGCTTTTCTCTCTATTAGAGAAAGCTGTTTCATTCAGTATTCAGTGCAAATCTTGCCAAACTGAAAGATGTTTATGCCTTATGAAATACAATGTTTTCTGCAATGCTGTAAGACAGTTTTTAATGTGTTAGAAGTTATATGCTCAAAAACTAATGTTAGGACTTCAATGATCAAGATTGTCAGTTTACAGCTTTCTGAGTCCAGTAATGTTGAAATAGTGCCTCTGTTCAAATGAAGTGAAATCAAGCCCAAATCTGCTCAAAAGCTTTTCTCTCTATTAGAGAAAGCTGTTTCATTCAGTATTCAGTGCAAATCTTGCCAAACTGAAAGATGTTTATGCCTTATGAAATACAATGTTTTCTGCAATGCTGTAAGACAGTTTTTAATGTGTTAGAAGTTATATGCACAAAAACTTATGTTAGGACTTCAATGATCAAGATTGTCAGTTTACAGCTTTCTGAGTCCAGTAATGTTGAAATAGTGCCTCTGTTCAAATGAAGTGAAATCAAGCCCAAATCTGCTCAAAAGCTTTTCTCTCTATTAGAGAAAGCTGTTTCATTCAGTATTCAGTGCAAATCTTGCCAAACTGAAAGATGTTTATGCCTTATGAAATACAATGTTTTCTGCAATGCTGTAAGACAGTTTTTAATGTGTTAGAAGTTATATGCTCAAAAACTAATGTTAGGACTTCAATGATCAAGATTGTCAGTTTACAGCTTTCTGAGTCCAGTAATGTTGAAATAGTGCCTCTGTTCAAATGAAGTGAAATCAAGCCCAAATCTGCTCAAAAGCTTTTCTCTCTATTAGAGAAAGCTGTTTCATTCAGTATTCAGTGCAAATCTTGCCAAACTGAAAGATGTTTATGCCTTATGAAATACAATGTTTTCTGCAATGCTGTAAGACAGTTTTTAATGTGTTAGAAGTTATATGCTCAAAAACTAATGTTAGGACTTCAATGATCAAGATTGTCAGTTTACAGCTTTCTGAGTCCAGTAATGTTGAAATAGTGCCTCTGTTCAAATGAAGTGAAATCAAGCCCAAATCTGCTCAAAAGCTTTTCTCTCTATTAGAGAAAGCTGTTTCATTCAGTATTCAGTGCAAATCTTGCCAAACTGAAAGATGTTTATGCCTTATGAAATACAATGTTTTCTGCAATGCTGTAAGACAGTTTTTAATGTGTTAGAAGTTATATGCACAAAAACTTATGTTAGGACTTCAATGATCAAGATTGTCAGTTTACAGCTTTCTGAGTCCAGTAATGTTGAAATAGTGCCTCTGTTCAAATGAAGTGAAATCAAGCCCAAATCTGCTCAAAAGCTTTTCTCTCTATTAGAGAAAGCTGTTTCATTCAGTATTCAGTGCAAATCTTGCCAAACTGAAAGATGTTTATGCCTTATGAAATACAATGTTTTCTGCAATGCTGTAAGACAGTTTTTAATGTGTTAGAAGTTATATGCTCAAAAACTAATGTTAGGACTTCAATGATCAAGATTGTCAGTTTACAGCTTTCTGAGTCCAGTAATGTTGAAATAGTGCCTCTGTTCAAATGAAGTGAAATCAAGCCCAAATCTGCTCAAAAGCTTTTCTCTCTATTAGAGAAAGCTGTTTCATTCAGTATTCAGTGCAAATCTTGCCAAACTGAAAGATGTTTATGCCTTATGAAATACAATGTTTTCTGCAATGCTGTAAGACAGTTTTTAATGTGTTAGAAGTTATATGCTCAAAAACTAATGTTAGGACTTCAATGATCAAGATTGTCAGTTTACAGCTTTCTGAGTCCAGTAATGTTGAAATAGTGCCTCTGTTCAAATGAAGTGAAATCAAGCCCAAATCTGCTCAAAAGCTTTTCTCTCTATTAGAGAAAGCTGTTTCATTCAGTATTCAGTGCAAATCTTGCCAAACTGAAAGATGTTTATGCCTTATGAAATACAATGTTTTCTGCAATGCTGTAAGACAGTTTTTAATGTGTTAGAAGTTATATGCACAAAAACTTATGTTAGGACTTCAATGATCAAGATTGTCAGTTTACAGCTTTCTGAGTCCAGTAATGTTGAAATAGTGCCTCTGTTCAAATGAAGTGAAATCAAGCCCAAATCTGCTCAAAAGCTTTTCTCTCTATTAGAGAAAGCTGTTTCATTCAGTATTCAGTGCAAATCTTGCCAAACTGAAAGATGTTTATGCCTTATGAAATACAATGTTTTCTGCAATGCTGTAAGACAGTTTTTAATGTGTTAGAAGTTATATGCACAAAAACTAATGTTAGGACTTCAATGATCAAGATTGTCAGTTTACAGCTTTCTGAGTCCAGTAATGTTGAAATAGTGCCTCTGTTCAAATGAAGTGAAATCAAGCCCAAATCTGCTCAAAAGCTTTTCTCTCTATTAGAGAAAGCTGTTTCATTCAGTATTCAGTGCAAATCTTGCCAAACTGAAAGATGTTTATGCCTTATGAAATACAATGTTTTCTGCAATGCTGTAAGACAGTTTTTAATGTGTTAGAAGTTATATGCACAAAAACTTATGTTAGGACTTCAATGATCAAGATTGTCAGTTTACAGCTTTCTGAGTCCAGTAATGTTGAAATAGTGCCTCTGTTCAAATGAAGTGAAATCAAGCCCAAATCTGCTCAAAAGCTTTTCTCTCTATTAGAGAAAGCTGTTTCATTCAGTATTCAGTGCAAATCTTGCCAAACTGAAAGATGTTTATGCCTTATGAAATACAATGTTTTCTGCAATGCTGTAAGACAGTTTTTAATGTGTTAGAAGTTATTTGCACAAAAACTTATGTTAGGACTTCAATGATCAAGATTGTCAGTTTACAGCTTTCTGAGTCCAGTAATGTTGAAATAGTGCCTCTGTTCAAATGAAGTGAAATCAAGCCCAAATCTGCTCAAAAGCTTTTCTCTCTATTAGAGAAAGCTGTTTCATTCAGTATTCAGTGCAAATCTTGCCAAACTGAAAGATGTTTATGCCTTATGAAATACAATGTTTTCTGCAATGCTGTAAGACAGTTTTTAATGTGTTAGAAGTTATATGCTCAAAAACTAATGTTAGGACTTCAATGATCAAGATTGTCAGTTTACAGCTTTCTGAGTCCAGTAATGTTGAAATAGTGCCTCTGTTCAAATGAAGTGAAATCAAGCCCAAATCTGCTCAAAAGCTTTTCTCTCTATTAGAGAAAGCTGTTTCATTCAGTATTCAGTGCAAATCTTGCCAAACTGAAAGATGTTTATGCCTTATGAAATACAATGTTTTCTGCAATGCTGTAAGACAGTTTTTAATGTGTTAGAAGTTATATGCTCAAAAACTAATGTTAGGACTTCAATGATCAAGATTGTCAGTTTACAGCTTTCTGAGTCCAGTAATGTTGAAATAGTGCCTCTGTTCAAATGAAGTGAAATCAAGCCCAAATCTGCTCAAAAGCTTTTCTCTCTATTAGAGAAAGCTGTTTCATTCAGTATTCAGTGCAAATCTTGCCAAACTGAAAGATGTTTATGCCTTATGAAATACAATGTTTTCTGCAATGCTGTAAGACAGTTTTTAATGTGTTAGAAGTTATATGCTCAAAAACTAATGTTAGGACTTCAATGATCAAGATTGTCAGTTTACAGCTTTCTGAGTCCAGTAATGTTGAAATAGTGCCTCTGTTCAAATGAAGTGAAATCAAGCCCAAATCTGCTCAAAAGCTTTTCTCTCTATTAGAGAAAGCTGTTTCATTCAGTATTCAGTGCAAATCTTGCCAAACTGAAAGATGTTTATGCCTTATGAAATACAATGTTTTCTGCAATGCTGTAAGACAGTTTTTAATGTGTTAGAAGTTATATGCTCAAAAACTTATGTTAGGACTTCAATGATCAAGATTGTCAGTTTACAGCTTTCTGAGTCCAGTAATGTTGAAATAGTGCCTCTGTTCAAATGAAGTGAAATCAAGCCCAAATCTGCTCAAAAGCTTTTCTCTCTATTAGAGAAAGCTGTTTCATTCAGTATTCAGTGCAAATCTTGCCAAACTGAAAGATGTTTATGCCTTATGAAATACAATGTTTTCTGCAATGCTGTAAGACAGTTTTTAATGTGTTAGAAGTTATATGCTCAAAAACTAATGTTTGGACTTCAATGATCAAGATTGTCAGTTTACAGCTTTCTGAGTCCAGTAATGTTGAAATAGTGCCTCTGTTCAAATGAAGTGAAATCAAGCCCAAATCTGCTCAAAAGCTTTTCTCTCTATTAGAGAAAGCTGTTTCATTCAGTATTCAGTGCAAATCTTGCCAAACTGAAAGATGTTTATGCCTTATGAAATACAATGTTTTCTGCAATGCTGTAAGACAGTTTTTAATGTGTTAGAAGTTATTTGCACAAAAACTTATGTTAGGACTTCAATGATCAAGATTGTCAGTTTACAGCTTTCTGAGTCCAGTAATGTTGAAATAGTGCCTCTGTTCAAATGAAGTGAAATCAAGCCCAAATCTGCTCAAGAGCTTTTCTCTCTATTAGAGAAAGCTGTTTCATTCAGTATTCAGTGCAAATCTTGCCAAACTGAAACATGCTTATGCCTTATGAAATAAAATGTTTTCTGCAATGCTGTAAGACAGTTTTTAATGTGTTAGAAGTTATATGCTCAAAAACTAATGTTAGGACTTCAATGATCAAGATTGTCAGTTTACAGCTTTCTGAGTCCAGTAATGTTGAAATAGTGCCTCTGTTCAAATGAAGTGAAATCAAGCCCAAATCTGCTCAAAAGCTTTTCTCTCTATTAGAGAAAGCTGTTTCATTCAGTATTCAGTGCAAATCTTGCCAAACTGAAAGATGTTTATGCCTTATGAAATAAAATGTTTTCTGCAATGCTGTAAGACAGTTTTTAATGTGTTAGAAGTTATATGCTCAAAAACTAATGTTTGGACTTCAATGATCAAGATTGTCAGTTTACAGCTTTCTGAGTCCAGTAATGTTGAAATAGTGCCTCTGTTCAAATGAAGTGAAATCAAGCCCAAATCTGCTCAAAAGCTTTTCTCTCTATTAGAGAAAGCTGTTTCATTCAGTATTCAGTGCAAATCTTGCCAAACTGAAAGATGTTTATGCCTTATGAAATACAATGTTTTCTGCAATGCTGTAAGACAGTTTTTAATGTGTTAGAAGTTATTTGCACAAAAACTTATGTTAGGACTTCAATGATCAAGATTGTCAGTTTACAGCTTTCTGAGTCCAGTAATGTTGAAATAGTGCCTCTGTTCAAATGAAGTGAAATCAAGCCCAAATCTGCTCAAGAGCTTGTCTCTCTATTAGAGAAAGCTGTTTCATTCAATATTCAGTGCAAATCTTGCCAAACTGAAACATGCTTATGTCTTATGAAATAAAATGTTTTCTGCAATGCTGTAAGACAGTTTTTAATGTGTTAGAAGTTATATGCTCAAAAACTAATGTTAGGACTTCAATGATCAAGATTGTCAGTTTACAGCTTTCTGAGTCCAGTAATGTTGAAATAGTGCCTCTGTTCAAATGAAGTGAAATCAAGCCCAAATCTGCTCAAAAGCTTTTCTCTCTATTAGAGAAAGCTGTTTCATTCAGTATTCAGTGCAAATCTTGCCAAACTGAAAGATGTTTATGCCTTATGAAATACAATGTTTTCTGCAATGCTGTAAGACAGTTTTTAATGTGTTAGAAGTTATTTGCACAAAAACTTATGTTAGGACTTCAATCAGGCACGTGCACAGGTAGGGCTCAACCTGTGCAGAACACATGCCCTTTTTGCCCTTACACTCCGAAGTGCCCTTTTTTTGGTGTTTTTTTTTTTTTTTTTTTTTTTTTATCAACGCTATTGGTCACCCTTTACGTCTGTCTGTCTGTTTTACAAATATTTAGCAAATGAAAGTTCTTAAAACGAGCTTGTGTAAATCTTATTCGTTCCTCAAGCTGTCATTAAGCTGATAACTCCGCCCCCTCTATATTCATTGAATCAACACGCAGTACAGTAGACAACAGCTGAGCTGAACAAAGTTTTGCGAAGGGTAAATAAATGTCTTGTTGTTTGAATAAGTACTACTAAACACAATGTCTATAAAGGCTCATATTTTATTTATTTGATGTCTGACTGACTGACTGAGACACGTGGGTAAACATTCTTTTACTGTCTATGGTGGGAAGTAGCCTGAGAGAGAGGGCTAACATTTGCCATCTAGTCATAGCCAATACATAGCCAACACTTAAATAGCCTGTGCATACAGTAGCATTTCATCTTTTATAAAATGCGATTTTGGCCAAATGCATTTTACCACAGGAAAAACTGAGCGCTCCGTCTATATAGCTACAAAAACTAGTTTGTAACCTGTAGATGAAAATGTAATGTGATGCCGGCAGCGGCAGGCGACGTCGCCGTTTTAATGACGGACAAAAAAAATCACATTTGCACACATTCGCTGGTCAAAAACTGTATATTGATATATAATACAACAACATATAATTTGTTTTTACCATCGGAAAATCATAACAGGTGCGCCCCCGCGCTGTTTCGTACTGGAACTTACACAAAGCGACGAGTGATCCTCGTCACCTAGATAACATATTTCTAAGAAATTTCTTCTTTGATTTATGATTGCTGATACAATTAATTTATTAACATTTAGGCTAATCATGTTATGGTATACTCTCCGCTCGTCCTCACATGTATAAAATGTAGTAAAACATGGTTTTACTACAGTAATGTAGTAGTAACTAAAATAAAATTACAGAAGATCACTGAAATCTTTATATTTTATCATGCAGAATGTAATTCATGATTCATTCCAAGGCTTCATTTATTTGATCCAAAATACAGCAAAAACAGTAATATTGTGTAATATTTTTTACAATTTTTTTTAAATAACTGTTTTCTATTTGAATATATTTAAAAATGTAATTTATTTTTGTGATCAAAGCTGAATTTTCAGCATCATTACTCCAGTTCAGTACTCTTTAGTGTCACATGATGCTTCAGAAATGCTTTTCACTGCAACTGTACTTTTCAAACTATTTTTATTATTTTTTATTTTTTCATTGCTGGCTTATTTTAAGGAAAGTGTAGTAAATAAGAGACCTTCAAGAGACCAACTTCCCTGGTCCACCACAGTATCAAATTTTTGCCAGGTAGCCGGATACATGTTGGATATGTTATAGTAACGGTATGGCTATAGTTTCTTATAATCTGGAATTGAGTTGGACATAATTACTTAAATTATATTTCAAAAAAGTTTGTCAAAAATACTTGACTCATTGCTCACCTTCCCCTCTTCAATGTCATTCATAATCATGTTAACCAAATAATACAAATAAGCTTATAAAACCAAACAGAATAGCTAAAAAAGAGAATATATATAATTGATATAAAAAAGGGAGGGGGGTGCCCTTTTTCAGTTTCAGCACATGCCCCTCAAAAGGTCTGTGCACGGCCCTGACTTCAATGATCAAGATTGTCAGTTTACAGCTTTCTGAGTCCAGTAATGTTGAAATAGTGCCTCTGTTCAAATGAAGTGAAATCAAGCCCAAATCTGCTCAAAAGCTTTTCTCTCTATTAGAGAAAGCTGTTTCATTCAGTATTCAGTGCAAATCTTGCCAAACTGAAAGATGTTTATGCCTTATGAAATACAATGTTTTCTGCAATGCTGTAAGACAGTTTTTAATGTGTTAGAAGTTATATGCTCAAAAACTAATGTTTGGACTTCAATGATCAAGATTGTCAGTTTACAGCTTTCTGAGTCCAGTAATGTTGAAATAGTGCCTCTGTTCAAATGAAGTGAAATCAAGCCCAAATCTGCTCAAAAGCTTTTCTCTCTATTAGAGAAAGCTGTTTCATTCAGTATTCAGTGCAAATCTTGCCAAACTGAAAGATGTTTATGCCTTATGAAATACAATGTTTTCTGCAATGCTGTAAGACAGTTTTTAATGTGTTAGAAGTTATTTGCACAAAAACTTATGTTAGGACTTCAATGATCAAGATTGTCAGTTTACAGCTTTCTGAGTCCAGTAATGTTGAAATAGTGCCTCTGTTCAAATGAAGTGAAATCAAGCCCAAATCTGCTCAAAAGCTTTTCTCTCTATTAGAGAAAGCTGTTTCATTCAGTATTCAGTGCAAATCTTGCCAAACTGAAAGATGTTTATGCCTTATGAAATACAATGTTTTCTGCAATGCTGTAAGACAGTTTTTAATGTGTTAGAAGTTATTGCACAAAAACTTATGTTAGGACTTCAATGATCAAGATTGTCAGTTTACAGCTTTCTGAGTCCAGTAATGTTGAAATAGTGCCTCTGTTCAAATGAAGTGAAATCAAGCCCAAATCTGCTCAAGAGCTTGTCTCTCTATTAGAGAAAGCTGTTTCATTCAATATTCAGTGCAAATCTTGCCAAACTGAAACATGCTTATGTCTTATGAAATACAATGTTTTCTGCAATGCTGTAAGACAGTTTTTAATGTGTTAGAAGTTATATGCACAAAAACTTATGTTAGGACTTCAATGATCAAGATTGTCAGTTTACAGCTTTCTGAGTCCAGTAATGTTGAAATAGTGCCTCTGTTCAAATGAAGTGAAATCAAGCCCAAATCTGCTCAAAAGCTTTTCTCTCTATTAGAGAAAGCTGTTTCATTCAGTATTCAGTGCAAATCTTGCCAAACTGAAAGATGTTTATGCCTTATGAAATACAATGTTTTCTGCAATGCTGTAAGACAGTTTTTAATGTGTTAGAAGTTATATGCACAAAAACTTATGTTAGGACTTCAATGATCAAGATTGTCAGTTTACAGCTTTCTGAGTCCAGTAATGTTGAAATAGTGCCTCTGTTCAAATGAAGTGAAATCAAGCCCAAATCTGCTCAAAAGCTTTTCTCTCTATTAGAGAAAGCTGTTTCATTCAGTATTCAGTGCAAATCTTGCCAAACTGAAAGATGTTTATGCCTTATGAAATACAATGTTTTCTGCAATGCTGTAAGACAGTTTTTAATGTGTTAGAAGTTATTTGCACAAAAACTTATGTTAGGACTTCAATGATCAAGATTGTCAGTTTACAGCTTTCTGAGTCCAGTAATGTTGAAATAGTGCCTCTGTTCAAATGAAGTGAAATCAAGCCCAAATCTGCTCAAAAGCTTTTCTCTCTATTAGAGAAAGCTGTTTCATTCAGTATTCAGTGCAAATCTTGCCAAACTGAAAGATGTTTATGCCTTATGAAATACAATGTTTTCTGCAATGCTGTAAGACAGTTTTTAATGTGTTAGAAGTTATATGCTCAAAAACTAATGTTAGGACTTCAATGATCAAGATTGTCAGTTTACAGCTTTCTGAGTCCAGTAATGTTGAAATAGTGCCTCTGTTCAAATGAAGTGAAATCAAGCCCAAATCTGCTCAAAAGCTTTTCTCTCTATTAGAGAAAGCTGTTTCATTCAGTATTCAGTGCAAATCTTGCCAAACTGAAACATGCTTATGTCTTATGAAATAAAATGTTTTCTGCAATGCTGTAAGACAGTTTTTAATGTGTTAGAAGTTATATGCTCAAAAACTAATGTTAGGACTTCAATGATCAAGATTGTCAGTTTACAGCTTTCTGAGTCCAGTAATGTTGAAATAGTGCCTCTGTTCAAATGAAGTGAAATCAAGCCCAAATCTGCTCAAAAGCTTTTCTCTCTATTAGAGAAAGCTGTTTCATTCAGTATTCAGTGCAAATCTTGCCAAACTGAAAGATGTTTATGCCTTATGAAATACAATGTTTTCTGCAATGCTGTAAGACAGTTTTTAATGTGTTAGAAGTTATATGCTCAAAAACTAATGTTTGGACTTCAATGATCAAGATTGTCAGTTTACAGCTTTCTGAGTCCAGTAATGTTGAAATAGTGCCTCTGTTCAAATGAAGTGAAATCAAGCCCAAATCTGCTCAAAAGCTTTTCTCTCTATTAGAGAAAGCTGTTTCATTCAGTATTCAGTGCAAATCTTGCCAAACTGAAAGATGTTTATGCCTTATGAAATACAATGTTTTCTGCAATGCTGTAAGACAGTTTTTAATGTGTTAGAAGTTATTTGCACAAAAACTTATGTTAGGACTTCAATGATCAAGATTGTCAGTTTACAGCTTTCTGAGTCCAGTAATGTTGAAATAGTGCCTCTGTTCAAATGAAGTGAAATCAAGCCCAAATCTGCTCAAAAGCTTTTCTCTCTATTAGAGAAAGCTGTTTCATTCAGTATTCAGTGCAAATCTTGCCAAACTGAAAGATGTTTATGCCTTATGAAATACAATGTTTTCTGCAATGCTGTAAGACAGTTTTTAATGTGTTAGAAGTTATATGCTCAAAAACTAATGTTTGGACTTCAATGATCAAGATTGTCAGTTTACAGCTTTCTGAGTCCAGTAATGTTGAAATAGTGCCTCTGTTCAAATGAAGTGAAATCAAGCCCAAATCTGCTCAAAAGCTTTTCTCTCTATTAGAGAAAGCTGTTTCATTCAGTATTCAGTGCAAATCTTGCCAAACTGAAAGATGTTTATGCCTTATGAAATACAATGTTTTCTGCAATGCTGTAAGACAGTTTTTAATGTGTTAGAAGTTATTTGCACAAAAACTTATGTTAGGACTTCAATGATCAAGATTGTCAGTTTACAGCTTTCTGAGTCCAGTAATGTTGAAATAGTGCCTCTGTTCAAATGAAGTGAAATCAAGCCCAAATCTGCTCAAGAGCTTGTCTCTCTATTAGAGAAAGCTGTTTCATTCAATATTCAGTGCAAATCTTGCCAAACTGAAACATGCTTATGTCTTATGAAATAAAATGTTTTCTGCAATGCTGTAAGACAGTTTTTAATGTGTTAGAAGTTATATGCTCAAAAACTAATGTTAGGACTTCAATGATCAAGATTGTCAGTTTACAGCTTTCTGAGTCCAGTAATGTTGAAATAGTGCCTCTGTTCAAATGAAGTGAAATCAAGCCCAAATCTGCTCAAGAGCTTGTCTCTCTATTAGAGAAAGCTGTTTCATTCAATATTCAGTGCAAATCTTGCCAAACTGAAACATGCTTATGTCTTATGAAATAAAATGTTTTCTGCAATGCTGTAAGACAGTTTTTAATGTGTTAGAAGTTATATGCTCAAAAACTAATGTTAGGACTTCAATGATCAAGATTGTCAGTTTACAGCTTTCTGAGTCCAGTAATGTTGAAATAGTGCCTCTGTTCAAATGAAGTGAAATCAAGCCCAAATCTGCTCAAAAGCTTTTCTCTCTATTAGAGAAAGCTGTTTCATTCAGTATTCAGTGCAAATCTTGCCAAACTGAAAAGGTTTATGCCTTATGAAATACAATGTTTTCTGCAATGCTGTAAGACAGTTTTTAATGTGTTAGAAGTTATTTGCACAAAAACTTATGTTAGGACTTCAATGATCAAGATTGTCAGTTTACAGCTTTCTGAGTCCAGTAATGTTGAAATAGTGCCTCTGTTCAAATGAAGTGAAATCAAGCCCAAATCTGCTCAAAAGCTTGTCTCTCTATTAGAGAAAGCTGTTTCATTCAATATTCAGTGCAAATCTTGCCAAACTGAAACATGCTTATGTCTTATGAAATACAATGTTTTCTGCAATGCTGTAAGACAGTTTTTAATGTGTTAGAAGTTATATGCTCAAAAACTAATGTTAGGACTTCAATGATCAAGATTGTCAGTTTACAGCTTTCTGAGTCCAGTAATGTTGAAATAGTGCCTCTGTTCAAATGAAGTGAAATCAAGCCCAAATCTGCTCAAAAGCTTTTCTCTCTATTAGAGAAAGCTGTTTCATTCAGTATTCAGTGCAAATCTTGCCAAACTGAAAGATGTTTATGCCTTATGAAATACAATGTTTTCTGCAATGCTGTAAGACAGTTTTTAATGTGTTAGAAGTTATTTGCACAAAAACTTATGTTAGGACTTCAATCAGGCACGTGCACAGGTAGGGCTCAACCTGTGCAGAACACATGCCCTTTTTGCCCTTACACTCCGAAGTGCCCTTTTTTTGGTGTTTTTTTTTTTTTTTTTTTTTTTATCAACGCTATTGGTCACCCTTTACGTCTGTCTGTCTGTTTTACAAATATTTAGCAAATGAAAGTTCTTAAAACGAGCTTGTGTAAATCTTATTCGTTCCTCAAGCTGTCATTAAGCTGATAACTCCGCCCCCTCTATATTCATTGAATCAACACGCAGTACAGTAGACAACAGCTGAGCTGAACAAAGTTTTGCGAAGGGTAAATAAATGTCTTGTTGTTTGAATAAGTACTACTAAACACAATGTCTATAAAGGCTCATATTTTATTTATTTGATGTCTGACTGACTGACTGAGACACGTGGGTAAACATTCTTTTACTGTCTATGGTGGGAAGTAGCCTGAGAGAGAGGGCTAACATTTGCCATCTAGTCATAGCCAATACATAGCCAACACTTAAATAGCCTGTGCATACAGTAGCATTTCATCTTTTATAAAATGCGATTTTGGCCAAATGCATTTTACCACAGGAAAAACTGAGCGCTCCGTCTATATAGCTACAAAAACTAGTTTGTAACCTGTAGATGAAAATGTAATGTGATGCCGGCAGCGGCAGGCGACGTCGCCGTTTTAATGACGGACAAAAAAAATCACATTTGCACACATTCGCTGGTCAAAAACTGTATATTGATATATAATACAACAACATATAATTTGTTTTTACCATCGGAAAATCATAACAGGTGCGCCCCCGCGCTGTTTCGTACTGGAACTTACACAAAGCGACGAGTGATCCTCGTCACCTAGATAACATATTTCTAAGAAATTTCTTCTTTGATTTATGATTGCTGATACAATTAATTTATTAACATTTAGGCTAATCATGTTATGGTATACTCTCCGCTCGTCCTCACATGTATAAAATGTAGTAAAACATGGTTTTACTACAGTAATGTAGTAGTAACTAAAATAAAATTACAGAAGATCACTGAAATCTTTATATTTTATCATGCAGAATGTAATTCATGATTCATTCCAAGGCTTCATTTATTTGATCCAAAATACAGCAAAAACAGTAATATTGTGTAATATTTTTTACAATTTTTTTAAATAACTGTTTTCTATTTGAATATATTTAAAAATGTAATTTATTTTTGTGATCAAAGCTGAATTTTCAGCATCATTACTCCAGTTCAGTACTCTTTAGTGTCACATGATGCTTCAGAAATGCTTTTCACTGCAACTGTACTTTTCAAACTATTTTTATTATTTTTTTATTTTTTCATTGCTGGCTTATTTTAAGGAAAGTGTAGTAAATAAGAGACCTTCAAGAGACCAACTTCCCTGGTCCACCACAGTATCAAATTTTTGCCAGGTAGCCGGATACATGTTGGATATGTTATAGTAACGGTATGGCTATAGTTTCTTATAATCTGGAATTGAGTTGGACATAATTACTTAAATTATATTTCAAAAAAGTTTGTCAAAAATACTTGACTCATTGCTCACCTTCCCCTCTTCAATGTCATTCATAATCATGTTAACCAAATAATACAAATAAGCTTATAAAACCAAACAGAATAGCTAAAAAAGAGAATATATATAATTGATATAAAAAAGGGAGGGGGGTGCCCTTTTTCAGTTTCAGCACATGCCCCTCAAAAGGTCTGTGCACGGCCCTGACTTCAATGATCAAGATTGTCAGTTTACAGCTTTCTGAGTCCAGTAATGTTGAAATAGTGCCTCTGTTCAAATGAAGTGAAATCAAGCCCAAATCTGCTCAAAAGCTTTTCTCTCTATTAGAGAAAGCTGTTTCATTCAGTATTCAGTGCAAATCTTGCCAAACTGAAAGATGTTTATGCCTTATGAAATACAATGTTTTCTGCAATGCTGTAAGACAGTTTTTAATGTGTTAGAAGTTATATGCTCAAAAACTAATGTTGGACTTCAATGATCAAGATTGTCAGTTTACAGCTTTCTGAGTCCAGTAATGTTGAAATAGTGCCTCTGTTCAAATGAAGTGAAATCAAGCCCAAATTCTGCTCAAAAGCTTTTCTCTCTATTAGAGAAAGCTGTTTCATTGAGTATTCAGTGCAAATCTTGCCAAACTGAAAGATGTTTATGCCTTATGAAATACAATGTTTTCTGCAATGCTGTAAGACAGTTTTTAATGTGTTAGAAGTTATTTGCACAAAAACTTATGTTAGGACTTCAATGATCAAGATTGTCAGTTTACAGCTTTCTGAGTCCAGTAATGTTGAAATAGTGCCTCTGTTCGAATGAAGTGAAATCAAACCCAAATCTGCTCAAGAGCTTGTCTCTCTATTAGAGAAAGCTGTTTCATTCAATATTCAGTGCAAATCTTGCCAAACTGAAACATGCTTATGTCTTATGAAATAAAATGTTTTCTGCAATGCTGTAAGACAGTTTTTAATGTGTTAGAAGTTATATGCTCAAAAACTAATGTTAGGACTTCAATGATCAAGATTGTCAGTTTACAGCTTTCTGAGTCCAGTAATGTTGAAATAGTGCCTCTGTTCAAATGAAGTGAAATCAAACCCAAATCTGCTCAAGAGCTTGTCTCTCTATTAGAGAAAGCTGTTTCATTCAATATTCAGTGCAAATCTTGCCAAACTGAAACATGCTTATGTCTTATGAAATAAAATGTTTTCTGCAATGCTGTAAGACAGTTTTTAATGTGTTAGAAGTTATATGCTCAAAAACTAATGTTTGGACTTCAATGATCAAGATTGTCAGTTTACAGCTTTCTGAGTCCAGTAATGTTGAAATAGTGCCTCTGTTCAAATGAAGTGAAATCAAGCCCAAATCTGCTCAAAAGCTTTTCTCTCTATTAGAGAAAGCTGTTTCATTCAGTATTCAGTGCAAATCTTGCCAAACTGAAAGATGTTTATGCCTTATGAAATACAATGTTTTCTGCAATGCTGTAAGACAGTTTTTAATGTGTTAGAAGTTATTGCACAAAAACTTATGTTAGGACTTCAATGATCAAGATTGTCAGTTTACAGCTTTCTGAGTCCAGTAATGTTGAAATAGTGCCTCTGTTCAAATGAAGTGAAATCAAGCCCAAATCTGCTCAAAGCTTGTCTCTCTATTAGAGAAAGCTGTTTCATTCAATATTCAGTGCAAATCTTGCCAAACTGAAACATGCTTATGTCTTATGAAATAAAATGTTTTCTGCAATGCTGTAAGACAGTTTTTAATGTGTTAGAAGTTATATGCTCAAAAACTAATGTTAGGACTTCAATGATCAAGATTGTCAGTTTACAGCTTTCTGAGTCCAGTAATGTTGAAATAGTGCCTCTGTTCAAATGAAGTGAAATCAAGCCCAAATCTGCTCAAAAGCTTGTCTCTCTATTAGAGAAAGCTGTTTCATTCAATATTCAGTGCAAATCTTGCCAAACTGAAACATGCTTATGTCTTATGAAATAAAATGTTTTCTGCAATGCTGTAAGACAGTTTTTAATGTGTTAGAAGTTATATGCTCAAAAACTAATGTTAGGACTTCAATGATCAAGATTGTCAGTTTACAGCTTTCTGAGTCCAGTAATGTTGAAATAGTGCCTCTGTTCAAATGAAGTGAAATCAAGCCCAAATCTGCTCAAAAGCTTTTCTCTCTATTAGAGAAAGCTGTTTCATTCAGTATTCAGTGCAAATCTTGCCAAACTGAAAATGCTTATGCCTTATGAAATACAATGTTTTCTGCAATGCTGTAAGACAGTTTTTAATGTGTTAGAAGTTATATGCACAAAAACTTATGTTAGGACTTCAATGATCAAGATTGTCAGTTTACAGCTTTCTGAGTCCAGTAATGTTGAAATAGTGCCTCTGTTCAAATGAAGTGAAATCAAGCCCAAATCTGCTCAAAAGCTTGTCTCTCTATTAGAGAAAGCTGTTTCATTCAGTATTCAGTGCAAATCTTGCCAAACTGAAAGATGCTTATGCCTTATGAAATACAATGTTTTCTGCAATGCTGTAAGACAGTTTTTAATGTGTTAGAAGTTATATGCTCAAAAACTATGTTAGGACTTCAATGATCAAGATTGTCAGTTTACAGCTTTCTGAGTCCAGTAATGTTGAAATAGTGCCTCTGTTCAAATGAAGTGAAATCAAGCCCAAATCTGCTCAAAAGCTTTTCTCTCTATTAGAGAAAGCTGTTTCATTCAGTATTCAGTGCAAATCTTGCCAAACTGAAAGATGTTTATGCCTTATGAAATACAATGTTTTCTGCAATGCTGTAAGACAGTTTTTAATGTGTTAGAAGTTATTTGCACAAAAACTTATGTTAGGACTTCAATGATCAAGATTGTCAGTTTACAGCTTTCTGAGTCCAGTAATGTTGAAATAGTGCCTCTGTTCAAATGAAGTGAAATCAAGCCCAAATCTGCTCAAAAGCTTTTCTCTCTATTAGAGAAAGCTGTTTCATTCAGTATTCAGTGCAAATCTTGCCAAACTGAAAGATGTTTATGCCTTATGAAATACAATGTTTTCTGCAATGCTGTAAGACAGTTTTTAATGTGTTAGAAGTTATATGCTCAAAAACTAATGTTTGGACTTCAATGATCAAGATTGTCAGTTTACAGCTTTCTGAGTCCAGTAATGTTGAAATAGTGCCTCTGTTCAAATGAAGTGAAATCAAGCCCAAATCTGCTCAAAAGCTTTTCTCTCTATTAGAGAAAGCTGTTTCATTCAGTATTCAGTGCAAATCTTGCCAAACTGAAAGAGGTTTATGCTTATGAAATACAATGTTTTCTGCAATGCTGAAAGACAGTTTTTAATGTGTTAGAAGTTATTTGCCCAAAAACTTATGTTAGGGACTTCAATGATCAAGATTGTCAGTTTACAGCTTTTCTGAGTCCAGTAATGTTGAAATAGTGCCTCTGTTCAAATGAAGTGAAATCAAACCCAAATCTGCTCAAGAGCTTGTCTCTCTATTAGAGAAAGCTGTTTCATTCAGTATTCAGTGCAATCTTGCCAAACTGAAACATGCTTTATGTCTTATGAAAATACAATGTTTTCTGCAATGCTGTAAGACAGTTTTTAATGTGTTAGAAGTTATATGCACAAAAACTAATGTTAGGACTTCAATGATCAAGATTGTCAGTTTACAGCTTTCTGAGTCCAGTAATGTTGAAATAGTGCTTCTGTTCAAATGAAGTGAAATCAAGCCCAAATCTGCTCAAAAGCTTTTCTCTCTATTAGAGAAAGCTGTTTCATTCAGTATTCAGTGCAAATCTTGCCAAACTGAAAGATGTTTATGCCTTATGAAATACAATGTTTTCTGCAATGCTGTAAGACAGTTTTTAATGTGTTTAGAAGTTATATGCACAAAAACTAATGTTAGGACTTCAATGATCAAGATTGTCAGTTTACAGCTTTCTGAGTCCAGTAATGTTGAAATAGTGCTTCTGTTCAAATGAAGTGAAATCAAGCCCAAATCTGCTCAAAAGCTTGTCTCTCTATTAGAGAAAGCTGTTTTCATTCAGTATTCAGTGCAAATCTTGCCAAACTGAAACATGCTTATGTCCTTATGAAATACAATGTTTCTGCAAATGCTGTAAGGACAGTTTTTAATGTGTTAGAAGTTATATGCACAAAAACTATGTTAGGACTTCAATGGATCAAGATTGTCAGTTTACAGCTTTCTGAGTCCAGTAATGTTGAAATAGTGCTTCTGTTCAAATGAAGTGAAATTCAAGCCCAAATCTGCTCAAAAGCTTTTCTCTCTTTTAGAGAAAGCTGTTTCATTCAGTATTCAGTGCAAATCTTGCCAAACTGAAAGATGTTTATGCCTTATGAAATACAATGTTTTCTGCAATGCTGTAAGACAGTTTTTTAATGTGTTAGAAGTTATATGCACAAAACTAATGTTAGGACTTCAATGATCAAGATTGTCAGTTTACAGCTTTCTGAGTCCAGTAATGTTGAAATAGTGCTTCTGTTCAAATGAAGTGAAATCAAGCCCAAATCTGCTCAAAAGCTTTTCTCTCTATTAGAGAAAGCTGTTTCATTCAGTATTCAGTGCAAATCTTGCCAAACTGAAAGATGTTATGCCTTATGAAATACAATGTTTTCTGCAATGCTGTAAGACAGTTTTTAATGTGTTAGAAGTTATATGCACAAAAACTTATGTTAGGACTTCAATGATCAAGATTGTCAGTTTACAGCTTTCTGAGTCCAGTAATGTTGAAATAGTGCCTTCTGTTCAAATGAAGTGAAATCTAGCCCAAATCTGCTCAAAAGCTTGTCTCTCTATTAGAGAAAGCTGTTTCATTCAGTATTCAGTGCAAATCTTGCCAAACTGAAAGATGTTTATGCCTTATGAAATACAATGTTTCTGCAATGCTGTAAGACAGTTTTTAATGTGTTAGAAGTTATATGCTCAAAACTAATGTTAGGACTTCAATGATCAAGATTGTCAGTTTACAGCTTTCTGAGTCCAGTAATGTTGAAATAGTGCCTTCTGTTCAAATGAAGTGAAATCAAGCCCAAATCTGCTCAAAAGCTTTCTCTCTATTAGAGAAAGCTGTTTCATTCAGTATTCAGTGCAAATCTTGCCAAACGGAATAGATGCTTATGCCTTATGAAATACAATGTTTTCTGCAATGCTGTAAGACAGTTTTAATGTGTTAGAAGTTATATGCTCAAAAAACTAATGTTAGGACTTCAATGATCAAGATTGTCAGTTTACAGCTTTCTGAGTCCAGTAATGTTGAAATAGTGCTTCTGTTCAAATGAAGTGAAATCAAGCCCAAATCTGCTCAAAAGCTTTGTCTCTCTATTAGAGAAAGCTGTTCATTCAGTATTCAGTGCAAATCTTGCCAAACTGAAACATGGCTTATGTCTTATGAAAACAATGTTTTCTGCAATGCTGTAAGACAGTTTTTAATGTGTTAGAAGTTATATGCACAAAAACTTATGTTAGGGACTTCAATGATCAAGATTGTCAGTTTACAGCTTTCTGAGTCCAGTAATGTTGAAATAGTGCCTTCTGTTCAAATGAAGTGAAATCAAGCCCAAATCTGCTCAAAAGCTTGTCTCTCTATTAGAGAAAGCTGTTTCATTCAGTATTCAGTGCAAATCTTGCCAAACTGAAACATGCTTATGTCTTATGAAATAAAATGTTTTCTGCAATGCTGTAAGACAGTTTTAATGTGTTAGAAGTTATATGCCACAAAACTATGTTAGGACTTCAATGCATCAAGATTGTCAGTTTACAGCTTTCTGAGTCCAGTAATGTTGAAATAGTGCCTTCTGTTCAAATGAAGTGAAATCAAGCCCAAATCTGCTCAAAAGCTTGTCTCTCTATTAGAGAAAGCTGTTTCATTCAGTATTCAGTGCAAATCTTGCCCAAACTGAAAGATGCTTATGCCTTATGAAATACAATGTTTTCTGCAATGCTGTTAAGACAGTTTTTAATGTGTTAGAAGTTATATGCTCAAAACTTAATGTTAGGACTTCAATGATCAAGATTGTCAGTTTACAGCTTTCTGAGTCCAGTAATGTTGAAATAGTGCTTCTGTTCAAATGAAGTGAAATCAAGCCCAAATCTGCTCAAAAGCTTTTCTCTCTATTAGAGAAAGCTGTTTCATTCAGTATTCAGTGCAAATCTTGCCAAACTGAAAGATGCTTATGCCTTATGAAATACAATGTTTTCTGCAATGCTGTAAGACAGTTTTTAATGTGTTAGAAGTTATATGCACAAAAACTTATGTTAGGACTTCAATGATCAAGATTGTCAGTTTACAGCTTTCTGAGTCCAGTAATGTTGAAATAGTGCTTCTGTTCAAATGAAGTGAAATCAAGCCCAAATCTGCTCAAAAGCTTTTCTCTCTATTAGAGAAAGCTGTTTCATTCAGTATTCAGTGCAAATCTTGCCAAACTGAAAGATGCTTATGCCTTATGAAATACAATGTTTTCTGCAATGCTGTAAGACAGTTTTTAATGTGTTAGAAGTTATATGCACAAAAACTTATGTTAGGACTTCAATGATCAAGATTGTCAGTTTACAGCTTTCTGAGTCCAGTAATGTTGAAATAGTGCTTCTGTTCAAATGAAGTGAAATCAAGCCCAAATCTGCTCAAAAGCTTTTCTCTCTATTAGAGAAAGCTGTTTCATTCAGTATTCAGTGCAAATCTTGCCAAACTGAAAGATGCTTATGCCTTATGAAATACAATGTTTTCTGCAATGCTGTAAGACAGTTTTTAATGTGTTAGAAGTTATATGCACAAAAACTTATGTTAGGACTTCAATGATCAAGATTGTCAGTTTACAGCTTTCTGAGTCCAGTAATGTTGAAATAGTGCTTCTGTTCAAATGAAGTGAAATCAAGCCCAAATCTGCTCAAAAGCTTTTCTCTCTATTAGAGAAAGCTGTTTCATTCAGTATTCAGTGCAAATCTTGCCAAACTGAAAGATGCTTATGCCTTATGAAATACAATGTTTTCTGCAATGCTGTAAGACAGTTTTTAATGTGTTAGAAGTTATATGCACAAAAACTTATGTTAGGACTTCAATGATCAAGATTGTCAGTTTACAGCTTTCTGAGTCCAGTAATGTTGAAATAGTGCTTCTGTTCAAATGAAGTGAAATCAAGCCCAAATCTGCTCAAAAGCTTTTCTCTCTATTAGAGAAAGCTGTTTCATTCAGTATTCAGTGCAAATCTTGCCAAACTGAAAGATGCTTATGCCTTATGAAATACAATGTTTTCTGCAATGCTGTAAGACAGTTTTTAATGTGTTAGAAGTTATATGCACAAAAACTTATGTTAGGACTTCAATGATCAAGATTGTCAGTTTACAGCTTTCTGAGTCCAGTAATGTTGAAATAGTGCTTCTGTTCAAATGAAGTGAAATCAAGCCCAAATCTGCTCAAAAGCTTTTCTCTCTATTAGAGAAAGCTGTTTCATTCAGTATTCAGTGCAAATCTTGCCAAACTGAAAGATGCTTATGCCTTATGAAATACAATGTTTTCTGCAATGCTGTAAGACAGTTTTTAATGTGTTAGAAGTTATATGCACAAAAACTTATGTTAGGACTTCAATGATCAAGATTGTCAGTTTACAGCTTTCTGAGTCCAGTAATGTTGAAATAGTGCTTCTGTTCAAATGAAGTGAAATCAAGCCCAAATCTGCTCAAAAGCTTTTCTCTCTATTAGAGAAAGCTGTTTCATTCAGTATTCAGTGCAAATCTTGCCAAACTGAAAGATGCTTATGCCTTATGAAATACAATGTTTTCTGCAATGCTGTAAGACAGTTTTTAATGTGTTAGAAGTTATATGCACAAAAACTTATGTTAGGACTTCAATGATCAAGATTGTCAGTTTACAGCTTTCTGAGTCCAGTAATGTTGAAATAGTGCTTCTGTTCAAATGAAGTGAAATCAAGCCCAAATCTGCTCAAAAGCTTTTCTCTCTATTAGAGAAAGCTGTTTCATTCAGTATTCAGTGCAAATCTTGCCAAACTGAAAGATGCTTATGCCTTATGAAATACAATGTTTTCTGCAATGCTGTAAGACAGTTTTTAATGTGTTAGAAGTTATATGCACAAAAACTTATGTTAGGACTTCAATGATCAAGATTGTCAGTTTACAGCTTTCTGAGTCCAGTAATGTTGAAATAGTGCTTCTGTTCAAATGAAGTGAAATCAAGCCCAAATCTGCTCAAAAGCTTTTCTCTCTATTAGAGAAAGCTGTTTCATTCAGTATTCAGTGCAAATCTTGCCAAACTGAAAGATGCTTATGCCTTATGAAATACAATGTTTTCTGCAATGCTGTAAGACAGTTTTTAATGTGTTAGAAGTTATATGCACAAAAACTTATGTTAGGACTTCAATGATCAAGATTGTCAGTTTACAGCTTTCTGAGTCCAGTAATGTTGAAATAGTGCTTCTGTTCAAATGAAGTGAAATCAAGCCCAAATCTGCTCAAAAGCTTTTCTCTCTATTAGAGAAAGCTGTTTCATTCAGTATTCAGTGCAAATCTTGCCAAACTGAAAGATGCTTATGCCTTATGAAATACAATGTTTTCTGCAATGCTGTAAGACAGTTTTTAATGTGTTAGAAGTTATATGCACAAAAACTTATGTTAGGACTTCAATGATCAAGATTGTCAGTTTACAGCTTTCTGAGTCCAGTAATGTTGAAATAGTGCTTCTGTTCAAATGAAGTGAAATCAAGCCCAAATCTGCTCAAAAGCTTTTCTCTCTATTAGAGAAAGCTGTTTCATTCAGTATTCAGTGCAAATCTTGCCAAACTGAAAGATGCTTATGCCTTATGAAATACAATGTTTTCTGCAATGCTGTAAGACAGTTTTTAATGTGTTAGAAGTTATATGCACAAAAACTTATGTTAGGACTTCAATGATCAAGATTGTCAGTTTACAGCTTTCTGAGTCCAGTAATGTTGAAATAGTGCTTCTGTTCAAATGAAGTGAAATCAAGCCCAAATCTGCTCAAAAGCTTTTCTCTCTATTAGAGAAAGCTGTTTCATTCAGTATTCAGTGCAAATCTTGCCAAACTGAAAGATGCTTATGCCTTATGAAATACAATGTTTTCTGCAATGCTGTAAGACAGTTTTTAATGTGTTAGAAGTTATATGCACAAAAACTTATGTTAGGACTTCAATGATCAAGATTGTCAGTTTACAGCTTTCTGAGTCCAGTAATGTTGAAATAGTGCTTCTGTTCAAATGAAGTGAAATCAAGCCCAAATCTGCTCAAAAGCTTTTCTCTCTATTAGAGAAAGCTGTTTCATTCAGTATTCAGTGCAAATCTTGCCAAACTGAAAGATGCTTATGCCTTATGAAATACAATGTTTTCTGCAATGCTGTAAGACAGTTTTTAATGTGTTAGAAGTTATATGCACAAAAACTTATGTTAGGACTTCAATGATCAAGATTGTCAGTTTACAGCTTTCTGAGTCCAGTAATGTTGAAATAGTGCTTCTGTTCAAATGAAGTGAAATCAAGCCCAAATCTGCTCAAAAGCTTTTCTCTCTATTAGAGAAAGCTGTTTCATTCAGTATTCAGTGCAAATCTTGCCAAACTGAAAGATGCTTATGCCTTATGAAATACAATGTTTTCTGCAATGCTGTAAGACAGTTTTTAATGTGTTAGAAGTTATATGCACAAAAACTTATGTTAGGACTTCAATGATCAAGATTGTCAGTTTACAGCTTTCTGAGTCCAGTAATGTTGAAATAGTGCTTCTGTTCAAATGAAGTGAAATCAAGCCCAAATCTGCTCAAAAGCTTTTCTCTCTATTAGAGAAAGCTGTTTCATTCAGTATTCAGTGCAAATCTTGCCAAACTGAAAGATGCTTATGCCTTATGAAATACAATGTTTTCTGCAATGCTGTAAGACAGTTTTTAATGTGTTAGAAGTTATATGCACAAAAACTTATGTTAGGACTTCAATGATCAAGATTGTCAGTTTACAGCTTTCTGAGTCCAGTAATGTTGAAATAGTGCTCTGTTCAAATGAAGTGAAATCAAGCCCAAATCTGCTCAAAAGCTTTTCTCTCTATTAGAGAAAGCTGTTTCATTCAGTATTCAGTGCAAATCTTGCCAAACTGAAAGATGCTTATGCCTTATGAAATACAATGTTTTCTGCAATGCTGTAAGACAGTTTTTAATGTGTTAGAAGTTATATGCACAAAAACTTATGTTAGGACTTCAATGATCAAGATTGTCAGTTTACAGCTTTCTGAGTCCAGTAATGTTGAAATAGTGCTTCTGTTCAAATGAAGTGAAATCAAGCCCAAATCTGCTCAAAAGCTTTTCTCTCTATTAGAGAAAGCTGTTTCATTCAGTATTCAGTGCAAATCTTGCCAAACTGAAAGATGCTTATGCCTTATGAAATACAATGTTTTCTGCAATGCTGTAAGACAGTTTTTAATGTGTTAGAAGTTATATGCACAAAAACTTATGTTAGGACTTCAATGATCAAGATTGTCAGTTTACAGCTTTCTGAGTCCAGTAATGTTGAAATAGTGCTTCTGTTCAAATGAAGTGAAATCAAGCCCAAATCTGCTCAAAAGCTTTTCTCTCTATTAGAGAAAGCTGTTTCATTCAGTATTCAGTGCAAATCTTGCCAAACTGAAAGATGCTTATGCCTTATGAAATACAATGTTTTCTGCAATGCTGTAAGACAGTTTTTAATGTGTTAGAAGTTATATGCACAAAAACTTATGTTAGGACTTCAATGATCAAGATTGTCAGTTTACAGCTTTCTGAGTCCAGTAATGTTGAAATAGTGCTTCTGTTCAAATGAAGTGAAATCAAGCCCAAATCTGCTCAAAAGCTTTTCTCTCTATTAGAGAAAGCTGTTTCATTCAGTATTCAGTGCAAATCTTGCCAAACTGAAAGATGCTTATGCCTTATGAAATACAATGTTTTCTGCAATGCTGTAAGACAGTTTTTAATGTGTTAGAAGTTATATGCACAAAAACTTATGTTAGGACTTCAATGATCAAGATTGTCAGTTTACAGCTTTCTGAGTCCAGTAATGTTGAAATAGTGCTTCTGTTCAAATGAAGTGAAATCAAGCCCAAATCTGCTCAAAAGCTTTTCTCTCTATTAGAGAAAGCTGTTTCATTCAGTATTCAGTGCAAATCTTGCCAAACTGAAAGATGCTTATGCCTTATGAAATACAATGTTTTCTGCAATGCTGTAAGACAGTTTTTAATGTGTTAGAAGTTATATGCACAAAAACTTATGTTAGGACTTCAATGATCAAGATTGTCAGTTTACAGCTTTCTGAGTCCAGTAATGTTGAAATAGTGCTTCTGTTCAAATGAAGTGAAATCAAGCCCAAATCTGCTCAAAAGCTTTTCTCTCTATTAGAGAAAGCTGTTTCATTCAGTATTCAGTGCAAATCTTGCCAAACTGAAAGATGCTTATGCCTTATGAAATACAATGTTTTCTGCAATGCTGTAAGACAGTTTTTAATGTGTTAGAAGTTATATGCACAAAAACTTATGTTAGGACTTCAATGATCAAGATTGTCAGTTTACAGCTTTCTGAGTCCAGTAATGTTGAAATAGTGCTTCTGTTCAAATGAAGTGAAATCAAGCCCAAATCTGCTCAAAAGCTTTTCTCTCTATTAGAGAAAGCTGTTTCATTCAGTATTCAGTGCAAATCTTGCCAAACTGAAAGATGCTTATGCCTTATGAAATACAATGTTTTCTGCAATGCTGTAAGACAGTTTTTAATGTGTTAGAAGTTATATGCACAAAAACTTATGTTAGGACTTCAATGATCAAGATTGTCAGTTTACAGCTTTCTGAGTCCAGTAATGTTGAAATAGTGCTTCTGTTCAAATGAAGTGAAATCAAGCCCAAATCTGCTCAAAAGCTTTTCTCTCTATTAGAGAAAGCTGTTTCATTCAGTATTCAGTGCAAATCTTGCCAAACTGAAAGATGCTTATGCCTTATGAAATACAATGTTTTCTGCAATGCTGTAAGACAGTTTTTAATGTGTTAGAAGTTATATGCACAAAAACTTATGTTAGGACTTCAATGATCAAGATTGTCAGTTTACAGCTTTCTGAGTCCAGTAATGTTGAAATAGTGCTTCTGTTCAAATGAAGTGAAATCAAGCCCAAATCTGCTCAAAAGCTTTTCTCTCTATTAGAGAAAGCTGTTTCATTCAGTATTCAGTGCAAATCTTGCCAAACTGAAAGATGCTTATGCCTTATGAAATACAATGTTTTCTGCAATGCTGTAAGACAGTTTTTAATGTGTTAGAAGTTATATGCACAAAAACTTATGTTAGGACTTCAATGATCAAGATTGTCAGTTTACAGCTTTCTGAGTCCAGTAATGTTGAAATAGTGCTTCTGTTCAAATGAAGTGAAATCAAGCCCAAATCTGCTCAAAAGCTTTTCTCTCTATTAGAGAAAGCTGTTTCATTCAGTATTCAGTGCAAATCTTGCCAAACTGAAAGATGCTTATGCCTTATGAAATACAATGTTTTCTGCAATGCTGTAAGACAGTTTTTAATGTGTTAGAAGTTATATGCACAAAAACTTATGTTAGGACTTCAATGATCAAGATTGTCAGTTTACAGCTTTCTGAGTCCAGTAATGTTGAAATAGTGCTTCTGTTCAAATGAAGTGAAATCAAGCCCAAATCTGCTCAAAAGCTTTTCTCTCTATTAGAGAAAGCTGTTTCATTCAGTATTCAGTGCAAATCTTGCCAAACTGAAAGATGCTTATGCCTTATGAAATACAATGTTTTCTGCAATGCTGTAAGACAGTTTTTAATGTGTTAGAAGTTATATGCACAAAAACTTATGTTAGGACTTCAATGATCAAGATTGTCAGTTTACAGCTTTCTGAGTCCAGTAATGTTGAAATAGTGCTTCTGTTCAAATGAAGTGAAATCAAGCCCAAATCTGCTCAAAAGCTTTTCTCTCTATTAGAGAAAGCTGTTTCATTCAGTATTCAGTGCAAATCTTGCCAAACTGAAAGATGCTTATGCCTTATGAAATACAATGTTTTCTGCAATGCTGTAAGACAGTTTTTAATGTGTTAGAAGTTATATGCACAAAAACTTATGTTAGGACTTCAATGATCAAGATTGTCAGTTTACAGCTTTCTGAGTCCAGTAATGTTGAAATAGTGCTTCTGTTCAAATGAAGTGAAATCAAGCCCAAATCTGCTCAAAAGCTTTTCTCTCTATTAGAGAAAGCTGTTTCATTCAGTATTCAGTGCAAATCTTGCCAAACTGAAAGATGCTTATGCCTTATGAAATACAATGTTTTCTGCAATGCTGTAAGACAGTTTTTAATGTGTTAGAAGTTATATGCACAAAAACTTATGTTAGGACTTCAATGATCAAGATTGTCAGTTTACAGCTTTCTGAGTCCAGTAATGTTGAAATAGTGCTTCTGTTCAAATGAAGTGAAATCAAGCCCAAATCTGCTCAAAAGCTTTTCTCTCTATTAGAGAAAGCTGTTTCATTCAGTATTCAGTGCAAATCTTGCCAAACTGAAAGATGCTTATGCCTTATGAAATACAATGTTTTCTGCAATGCTGTAAGACAGTTTTTAATGTGTTAGAAGTTATATGCACAAAAACTTATGTTAGGACTTCAATGATCAAGATTGTCAGTTTACAGCTTTCTGAGTCCAGTAATGTTGAAATAGTGCTTCTGTTCAAATGAAGTGAAATCAAGCCCAAATCTGCTCAAAAGCTTTTCTCTCTATTAGAGAAAGCTGTTTCATTCAGTATTCAGTGCAAATCTTGCCAAACTGAAAGATGCTTATGCCTTATGAAATACAATGTTTTCTGCAATGCTGTAAGACAGTTTTTAATGTGTTAGAAGTTATATGCACAAAAACTTATGTTAGGACTTCAATGATCAAGATTGTCAGTTTACAGCTTTCTGAGTCCAGTAATGTTGAAATAGTGCTTCTGTTCAAATGAAGTGAAATCAAGCCCAAATCTGCTCAAAAGCTTTTCTCTCTATTAGAGAAAGCTGTTTCATTCAGTATTCAGTGCAAATCTTGCCAAACTGAAAGATGCTTATGCCTTATGAAATACAATGTTTTCTGCAATGCTGTAAGACAGTTTTTAATGTGTTAGAAGTTATATGCACAAAAACTTATGTTAGGACTTCAATGATCAAGATTGTCAGTTTACAGCTTTCTGAGTCCAGTAATGTTGAAATAGTGCTTCTGTTCAAATGAAGTGAAATCAAGCCCAAATCTGCTCAAAAGCTTTTCTCTCTATTAGAGAAAGCTGTTTCATTCAGTATTCAGTGCAAATCTTGCCAAACTGAAAGATGCTTATGCCTTATGAAATACAATGTTTTCTGCAATGCTGTAAGACAGTTTTTAATGTGTTAGAAGTTATATGCACAAAAACTTATGTTAGGACTTCAATGATCAAGATTGTCAGTTTACAGCTTTCTGAGTCCAGTAATGTTGAAATAGTGCTTCTGTTCAAATGAAGTGAAATCAAGCCCAAATCTGCTCAAAAGCTTTTCTCTCTATTAGAGAAAGCTGTTTCATTCAGTATTCAGTGCAAATCTTGCCAAACTGAAAGATGCTTATGCCTTATGAAATACAATGTTTTCTGCAATGCTGTAAGACAGTTTTTAATGTGTTAGAAGTTATATGCACAAAAACTTATGTTAGGACTTCAATGATCAAGATTGTCAGTTTACAGCTTTCTGAGTCCAGTAATGTTGAAATAGTGCTTCTGTTCAAATGAAGTGAAATCAAGCCCAAATCTGCTCAAAAGCTTTTCTCTCTATTAGAGAAAGCTGTTTCATTCAGTATTCAGTGCAAATCTTGCCAAACTGAAAGATGCTTATGCCTTATGAAATACAATGTTTTCTGCAATGCTGTAAGACAGTTTTTAATGTGTTAGAAGTTATATGCACAAAAACTTATGTTAGGACTTCAATGATCAAGATTGTCAGTTTACAGCTTTCTGAGTCCAGTAATGTTGAAATAGTGCTTCTGTTCAAATGAAGTGAAATCAAGCCCAAATCTGCTCAAAAGCTTTTCTCTCTATTAGAGAAAGCTGTTTCATTCAGTATTCAGTGCAAATCTTGCCAAACTGAAAGATGCTTATGCCTTATGAAATACAATGTTTTCTGCAATGCTGTAAGACAGTTTTTAATGTGTTAGAAGTTATATGCACAAAAACTTATGTTAGGACTTCAATGATCAAGATTGTCAGTTTACAGCTTTCTGAGTCCAGTAATGTTGAAATAGTGCTTCTGTTCAAATGAAGTGAAATCAAGCCCAAATCTGCTCAAAAGCTTTTCTCTCTATTAGAGAAAGCTGTTTCATTCAGTATTCAGTGCAAATCTTGCCAAACTGAAAGATGCTTATGCCTTATGAAATACAATGTTTTCTGCAATGCTGTAAGACAGTTTTTAATGTGTTAGAAGTTATATGCACAAAAACTTATGTTAGGACTTCAATGATCAAGATTGTCAGTTTACAGCTTTCTGAGTCCAGTAATGTTGAAATAGTGCTTCTGTTCAAATGAAGTGAAATCAAGCCCAAATCTGCTCAAAAGCTTTCTCTCTATTAGAGAAAGCTGTTTCATTCAGTATTCAGTGCAAATCTTGCCAAACTGAAAGATGCTTATGCCTTATGAAATACAATGTTTTCTGCAATGCTGTAAGACAGTTTTTAATGTGTTAGAAGTTATATGCACAAAAACTTATGTTAGGACTTCAATGATCAAGATTGTCAGTTTACAGCTTTCTGAGTCCAGTAATGTTGAAATAGTGCTTCTGTTCAAATGAAGTGAAATCAAGCCCAAATCTGCTCAAAAGCTTTTCTCTCTATTAGAGAAAGCTGTTTCATTCAGTATTCAGTGCAAATCTTGCCAAACTGAAAGATGCTTATGCCTTATGAAATACAATGTTTTCTGCAATGCTGTAAGACAGTTTTTAATGTGTTAGAAGTTATATGCACAAAAACTTATGTTAGGACTTCAATGATCAAGATTGTCAGTTTACAGCTTTCTGAGTCCAGTAATGTTGAAATAGTGCTTCTGTTCAAATGAAGTGAAATCAAGCCCAAATCTGCTCAAAAGCTTTTCTCTCTATTAGAGAAAGCTGTTTCATTCAGTATTCAGTGCAAATCTTGCCAAACTGAAAGATGCTTATGCCTTATGAAATACAATGTTTTCTGCAATGCTGTAAGACAGTTTTTAATGTGTTAGAAGTTATATGCACAAAAACTTATGTTAGGACTTCAATGATCAAGATTGTCAGTTTACAGCTTTCTGAGTCCAGTAATGTTGAAATAGTGCTTCTGTTCAAATGAAGTGAAATCAAGCCCAAATCTGCTCAAAAGCTTTTCTCTCTATTAGAGAAAGCTGTTTCATTCAGTATTCAGTGCAAATCTTGCCAAACTGAAAGATGCTTATGCCTTATGAAATACAATGTTTTCTGCAATGCTGTAAGACAGTTTTTAATGTGTTAGAAGTTATATGCACAAAAACTTATGTCAAGGTTACGTATGAACCCTAGTTCCTTGAAGGAACGAGACGCTGCGTCGAAGTGCTTGAGGGAAACGTCCCTGAGAGACCGACTCTTGAATATCTGTGCAATCTGTTCCAATGGAAAGCGTGACGTCACGGAGCGGGGTGAACGTAGCGACCAGGAAGCTATTAAAAGCACAATGCCTTGCAGCTGCTTCAGCTTCGTGTTAGGGAAGCAAAGCGCCGGCAGGGGTGCCGGGAGTATGGCTCTGCGACGCAGCGCTCGTTCCTTCAAGGAACTTAGGGTTACATACGTAACTTGAGGCGTTCCTTTTCAGGAACTCGAAGCGCGTCGAAGCGCTTGGGAAACGAGTGCTCACGCTGCCAGACTAACCAAATCCCTGCCTTAGTGTGTATCCGTTAGAGCACAGCTAAGGCGGAGAACAGAAGAGCCAGGAGCTGCTCGCATATCAAGATTCAATAAAATCTGACAAATGTGGAAGGCGTGGACCACC